>NC_134568.1:46690854-46910854 GCF_050947875.1 Dermacentor variabilis
GTGTAGCAAAAGCACTATGTCTCAGAGCTTTTGTCTCCCTTTTGCTGTCCCTCTCTATTTCATAATGATGAACAAAACGAGAACAAGGTGAAAGCTCGAGCCAGCGTTTCGACAATAAGGTGTACTTGTCTTGAAGAAGACAAGTCCACTTGTCGAAACGTTGTTTCCGGCTTTCAGCTTGTTCTCTTTTGCTCACCGTATTGAATTTCCATTTCTTGCCTTCCCCGAGTTTTCCCTCAATTTTACAATGGTAATTTTTGCAGACACCAAATGCCAAGATGTTTGGCAAACTTGGCATAGACACAATGTAGCGCAGGAATCACCTTCTGCAAAAGGCGTCACTGAGGTTTACGCACCGTACGAACCTGGAGCTTTGATTCATTTCACGACGCATTCGTTTAACCTAGCACCGAACTTGCACAGGCAGCGACGACAGCGTAAATATCGCCACGGTGCAGATACACAATGCTTCCCACAGTGTTCCAGCCTCCACCTCGGCCATATTTGTCTTCGAGATAACGTTCTTACGCGCAATTCACTGTGCTGCCTTAATTATTCCCCTTTCCGTAACATCCATAATTGGCCTAACACGCGTCCATTCAGTAGAGACGATTGCTATGCTGATGCTCAAACAATGAAAGAGGCAGCAGGCTTCAATAAGCTTGAAGCTGGGCTACGTTACCAAGTGTTCCGTGTTTTTCCTTACCGCCGTAAAAAGTTCGAAAGAAATCATCCAACCACATTCAGTTGCAATGCACTGATGCTTAAAATATAATGATAATAAATCAATAAACCATGTTTACTCAGCGTGGCTAGGAACAATCCTAACGTCTGAGTAGTGGCGCTCGGTAAAAAAACATTAAACATACAAATAATAATAATAATAATAATAATAATAATAATAATAATAATAATAATAATAATAATAATAATAATAATAATAATTATTATTATTATTATTATTATTATTATTATTATTATTATTATTATTATTATTATTATTATTATTATTATTATTATTATTATTATTATTATTATTATTATTATTATTATGCACCACTAGAAGAAATACATGGTAGGCGGGCCTGTCGAAGCCTGAATGGCTTGTGTGACTAGGCCAGGCAGCGTCGGCAACAGCGATAAGGTCGGGGTATGTACAGGCGCTACCTTAGTGCCGACAAAACATTGTGGAAACCAACAAAATAAAAAATGAAAGGTCATACATGTTGTTCCAACGGAAAGTGAACATTTTTCAAAATTAGATAGAGATACAGGTGAAGGTAACCAAATTACATCAAATAAACAAATACACACACAACAGAACAACGTAAAAATCAAATGGAAGATAACTTCTTTAAATCCCTTTTTGACTGAAGCGAAAAAAAAGATCGTCAGGCAGATCATTAAAGATTTTTGGCGCAAAAAGACATCGTGGTGCCTCACCACACCTAGTTATTGAACGAGTAACTTTGAAACGCTTGTTGTCCCTCAAAAGTCGTGGGGCTATTATTTCTTTCTGAATTGGTCATTACAAAACTTACGAAGAGCCACTGTTCACTTGAATAAAGACTGAAATGAATAAAAACCCAATGCTGAAAAGAAATTGTCATCTGACACCTGGCCACAGCCATACGCAACACTTTTCAATATATTTTTAATAAACTGTGAATTCTTGTTTGCCATCGCAATGCGCAGAAAGTGAATGTAGTTATTCCGTATCGTAACATACTGTACGCGAGAGCGTGCACTACGATTTTCTTTACAGATAATGGCGTGAAACTTTTTATATTAAAAAGCAACCAAGCGACATTCCTAAGTTTACCACAAAGATAGGCCAGATGCTGCTGCCACGACATGCTGCTATCACGGTTTCGTTGTCGACCATAACAATCTGCGACCTACCACACATGTAGTTTCGCAGTATGTTGAAATGGTCCTCTGAATCCCATCAAAATTAGTTTCGCCAGTAGAATGTTATGGTTCACTGTATCAAAGGCTATGTCTAGAAATAGCGCACAGGCGAATAAGTTGTTTTCAAATGCGGAATATATTTCATCTGATAATTCTTCTAATAGGGCTGTGGTACCTCGATTCGCCACAAAACCAAACTGCCTGGACGACAAAATATAAAACTTAGTTTAAAAAGACGTCGTGCATTCGTACAGGAATTTTTCGAGTATCTGGGAAAGTACCAGCAAAATTGAAAATTGTCTATAATTCTGTACATTATCTTTCCTGTCTCCTTTATACAGCGCTTTAAGGATAGCCGTTTTAAGAGTCTCAAGAATTACTGTGGTTTCTAAAAAGTCATTAATTAGAAAGAGCAAGATGTTTAAAGCAAATCGAAATTTCTTCGCAGAGTGCCTACTGATATGCCATCTATTCCTGGCGATTTATTTGCCGAAAACTAAAAATAATCCTTTTTAAGTCAGGCGTTGATAAGCTGGGCAAAAAAGCGAAAGCCGACACAGATTCCTGTAACGTACAATGGTTTCAACAACAACAACAACAACAACAACAACAACAACAACAACAACAACAACAACAACAACAACAACAACAACAACAACAACAACAACAACAACAACAACAACAACAACAACAACAACAACAACAACAACAACTCACTACGCCACACTTTTGGAATAGCTCGTGGCCTCTGTTTTTTAATCGTACAAAGCAAATTCGGCAGGTATATGCCTCTTTAAAGCCACCTATCCGTAAAATTTGAAATGACCTACTCAGAAAAAAAAATATTGGCAGTCAGCAGGATTAAGGTAACAAACGCTACACACAAGTGGTGGCATTGTTCCATGAAAACATGGGTTCAGGAAATTCTCTATCTGTACATAAGTACGTTGAGACGTAGAGCCACGGTTTCCTGGGGACGATAGGTCAGCAGTACTTATGAGAAAAGGGACACAGCAGTGAGGGTGCTGCAACTGAACGCAACCAACAGGTTGATATGATTGATTGATTGATTAATTGATTGATTGATTGATTGATAGACGTTTAAGAGGAGGCGTTAACTCAAGAGCATGCTATCTAGACACATGAAAACAGAGCAGTGGTTTAGCTCGGTAACCGCAAGGACCCGTATTAATGAGTTTTGTTGCATTTAAAAGAACATATACCAAGTGTCTGAAGCGAAGTTTTATTTAGGCTCTAATTGTTTGACAAAGGCTACAGAACGTAAGGTAACAAGAAAACGAAGCATCAAGTTAAAACTTTGTCACTTAGCTACAAAAACAATACCACAATTTTGGAAACTGTATCCATTGGTACATCTAAAGCGAACCGAGTTTATATAATATACATCATTCTGAATTTTTCCACTTAATTATCAATAGGAATTTTGCAGAACCCACGTAAAAATGTCACAAGTTTACGTAATCTGTGAGTTAATGGTTATATTGTTATGCTTCAGACGATCTGAAAGATGTAGTGCACAGGACTGTAATCTTTTTGTCCGGCAAAGCTACAGAGTTGTATACATTGCGCACTTTCCACCGAAATGTATTCATTTTGGCCAACTTCAGTAAAAAGAAATGAGGCACTAAGTGGAGATACTGCTTACGATGATCGGCAGAGTTTAGCTTTCTCTTTTAAATTCAGCAAATTTCATTCAAATCTGTTCCGAGATTGTCTAATGAAATGATTTCATCGCTTCACGCGCATTTGAACTGGAAAATTAATTTGGCCCCGAGGGGGCGGTAGGGGGGGGGGCGCTAAAGCTTGCGCTTAAGGTGACGCGGCAACGCGATGGCTATGAAAAAGGCCTTAGGGGATGTCTCCGAATTAATTTTGGCCACATGCATAGATTCTTAAAAGACACCCAAAGCTCGGTACACAATTGCTTTTTATTTCATGTATTTAATTTTTGTATACCACTCTTGCGGAATGCGGCCTCCGACACCGAATGGAATCCGCGACCGCTTTCTCAACAGCAGAACGCAATCGCCACTGAGTCACGGCGGTGGCAACGACCAACTGATGGACCAAACACTCCGACGATTCGACTTCTTCCTACGAATATTGCTAGATGATGACAAGAACGTGGTTTCCAAAGAAAGCCGGCGGCTATGTGCCGCCGGTGTTTTCCACGAGATACCACCATCTCGTGGCAATCCCCACATATATGCCAAACAGCTCGATTTTTCCCCCACGTAGGCCGATCATCACGCAGCAACGTGATCGCGATTTAAAGAATTCGCACTTGATGATGCAGCGCCAGTGCCGGCCCGTTTTAAGTCATTGCCTATACGAGGGATATACTATGCAGTATAACATCGACGCCATCGGAAGGGCGTTTGCGATCGCCCTTGCATTCGATGAATTTTAATATTTCACTTCCAGAACTAGGATAAACACTGAACGCATTGTGAAAAAAAAAAACATGCTGAAGAAGTTGTCCGCCTAATTTCACCGACATAGGAAGACATAGAATCTCGTCTAGGTGATTTCACGAAGCTTTTCTTATTCACTATCATAATGGCTGCTGAACTGTTATGAAAGCCAGGCTTTCTTTGTCACTTCCTTCAAATTTTCCGCTGCTGCTGTCTTGCCGAGGAGCTCTTACCGAATGCGTGGGTCGTACTGAAAGTAATGTCGTCGTCACGCTGTCGTGGTCGTACGATTGTCATCTACGCTGGGCACTGGCTACAGTTTTGTACGATTGGCCGGTACCGGACATAGTGCAAAGACCAGACAGTGTGAATCCAGATGGCCCTGCGGCGACAGGTGATGCAGTAATAAGTGTGGACGTGAGTTCCAACATCAACGCGCCGTCGTTATCATGCCCTCGTCGTCATTCCGTCGTCATCATTTCATGGCCTTCATAATATTTTCATCATTATTCGTTGTCATGTCATCGTCAACGTTCTGCTGTCTTCACTCTATCGATGTCACTGCGTTGTTATAATGTCGTCACTATGCGCGGCCTTCTTCGAGCCATCGTCATCATACCGTTATCGACATCTCGTCGTCACCACTCCGTCATCGTCATTCCATTGTCGCTTGCCATTGTCATAATTCCTTCGTTGTCGTGTTATAGTCATCTTTTCCCTGTCTTCACTCTGTCGCTATCACTGCGTTATCATGCCGTCACGCCGCATCTTCCAGCCTTCGTCGACGTTGCGTCGCCATCAATTTGTCGTCGTCATTCCATTGTCGTCGTGCTATTGTCGCCATTGCGTCGTCGTAGAGTCGCCATCATGCCATCGTGGTCGTTGCATCGTCGTAATTTTGTCGCTTTCTGCACTTTTTTCTAAAATAAACGTTTTGATATATATTGTCGTAGTGATTCCAATCTCGCCTTTTTGTCTTTTTTAGCCCGCCGTGGAAACTTAGCGGCTATGGTGTTGCGCTGCTAAGCACGAGGTCGCGGGAGCAAATCTCGGCTACCGCGGCAGTATTTCGATGGGGGTGAAATGCAAAAAGACCCGCCTACTTAGGTTTAGGTGCACCTTAAAGAAACCCAAGTGGTCAAAATTAATCCGGGGTCCCCCACTACGGTGTGCTTCATAATCAGATCGTGACTTTGGCACGTAAAACCCCATAAGAAGAAAATAAACTTTATTAAAAGGAATGGTCCGGCAGTTTTGGATGTGGTGGCCTCAGGTAGCTACTCGAAGTCCTTGGACTCGGGCGCCATCTTCGGTTTGCCGGACGACCCAGAGGTGGTGCTCGAGCTCCGAACTTTTGGGAGCCGCCTCCTAGCGGCGGCGACGCCGACAGAGAAGGTCCCCGGCGGCCCCCGCAGCCGAGGCGGTGTCGGGAAGAGCGAGCTCGAGGCTTCCTGTGCGTCAGTAACGGCCGCGGTTAAGGACGCGTCGCGAACGGCCACTATTTCAGTACCGTTGTTGCCGGCACATTCGCAGAGCATGTGTCGCAGTGCTCCTCTGTGCCCGCACTCTCTACACGCATCAGTCGGGTATAATGCTGAGTAACAGTGGTGTAGGACGGCCGGGCTAGGGTAGATGTGTGTTTGCAGTAAGCGTAAGGTTACGGTATCGTTCCTGTTTAATTTATCATGCGGTGGCGTGAATGTGCGTCTTTAGAGTCTGCAGTGTTGTCTGTAGTGTTGTAGTGAAGTCTCTGAACGTGGTCAGGTGATTGTCCCATGCCCATAGGGATTCTTGTTGTTGCTGCGTTTCTGTAGTAGTGTCCCGATCCGGCAGATCCGACGCCCCGCTCTCGGGGGGCGGAGGCGGCGGCCACATAATGTGCGGCGGCTCGGCGTGCGAGACCTCGAGCCGTGGCGTGGGCCGTCTCGTCGCCCGCGAGTGGTACGTCGGTGGGTTCCGGGGTCCAGAGGAGGAACCCCATAAATTTTTTTTTAAATCTCGGCATCCCACTGTCATCATACCTTTGTCATCACGCCGTCCTCATCAGTGCGTCGTCGTCATTACAGCTTCCTTAAACCATTGTCGTCATTATCCCACAGTCGGCGTTAGTGCAGAATTGTCATTCCGTGGATGTCATGCCGTCGTCGTCGTACCATCGGCATCATTCCAGTGTCGTTATTAGGTCGTTGTCACGTAGTCGTCGTGATGCATTTTTGGTCATTCCATCATACTTTTGTCGTAGTGATTCCAGTGTTGTCGCGTCGTCGTTATCACTCCATCATCGTCATCTCATGATCGTCACGCCGTTTTGTCATTGCATCCTCGTCATGCAGTCGTCGTCGTCATTGTGTTGCAGCGATCCCAGCGTCATCAAGTTAATGTCGTCATGTCGCCGTCGTCATTCCATCGTCGTTGTTCTGTAGTCGTCATACAGCCATATTCACGCCGTCACACGCTGTGGTTGCTTAGTGGCTATGGTGTTGGGCAGCTGAGAATGAGGTCGCGGGATGGAATCCTGGCAACGGCGGCCGCATTTAGATGGGGGCGAAATACGAAAACACCCGTGTACTTAGATTTAGGGGCACGCTAGAGAACCCAAGGTGGTCTAAATTATTCCGGAGTCCCCCACTACGGCGTACCTCATATTCAAATCGTGGTTTCGGCATGTAAAACCACATAGTTCATTCATGCCGTCGGGGTCATTCCGTCGCCGTTATTCCTTTGCCGGCATGCGTGACGTGTGTATGATAGACTGCAACAAGATTATGTTGAGCGAGGTGGTTGCCAGTGAAAATATGTCCAACTGGGTCGTTATTTCGAAATGGTCGCTGTAAGCAGGAACAGTTTTCTTCACAAACACCAATGAAAGGTTCGCTTAAACCGATTGCTACAGCGCATGGGATCTGCAGATTTATTGCACGTAGCCAAATTTTACAGTTCCCTTAGTTTCTACCTGTATGACACGATTGCAATTAAACGCTATAAGGGAAGCGAGAGTGACGAGGAGGGTAAGGTATGAAGGTTAACTAAGGACATGCCCGGTTGGCTACCCTGCACTTTAGGCGGGGGGAAGATAGATAAGAAGCAAACATAAGAAAGTCACAGATCTACACGCCACACAGTCACAGAGTAGATTGGAGGAGCGGCTCTATAGAAGCTCCATTTTCGGCAGCACGCACTAGTGGGTCTTCGCGGCAGTCTTTTCGCTTCGTTTTCACGAGAGCGAACTGGCCTGTCCGCCCAACTTAGACAGTGAGCTGCGGCTTGTGCTTCTCTCTGCGCAGCGGTCTATTGAGCCCGTCGTTGCCTGGCTTCAGCCGCACGCGTAGCTCTATGATTCGCTTCTTCAGCAGCGGTTCGTACTTTGTGAGGAGGCGGTATAGTATGAGTCGAAGAGCAAACACAGGTATCGATACTACAAGACACACATGTCACATCCCTTAGCCCGTGGCACAATACGATGCTGTTGATAATAATGATGATGATTTATTGGCATATCCTTTGATACGGGGCGGTGACGAATAGTCACCTAACCTGCTTGAGTTAACCAGGTCTAGCTACATGCGACATACAACTGCTACATGCAATTGCTACACATCGGGACACCTGGTGCAACACAACGCAACTGCAGTGCAAAGTTTGCGCTTATCGACGCTATTCGGCGCGCATGCCATATTGCGTGACTGATAAAAATCGGGCCCTTCGGTTAACCCGCTTTCTCCTCGTTTATTACATAACGAGTGTCTCGAATCCAGCAACATTGATGCCTTCAGGTAGCATCTGTGGGTTTATTGACTGGTTGCCTTCAACCAAAAAGATCACATTCTTGTGACGCCTGCGGCAGAAAGGATGTTCCATATCCGCCGCCAAGGTTTGCGAAGGGTGGCGCTGGCTAACACTCCTAGGGTTCTACTAGGAAACATAAATACCCAAGAAAGTGTATCGGGAAACGGCGCCGCGGTAGCTCAATTGGTAGCGCATCGCACGCGAAAGGCGAAGCTTGTGCGATCGTTCCCCACCTGCGGCAAGTTGTTTTTTCACCAACTTTCGCTTACCTTAAATTATCATTTATTAATTTCATTTATTAGGCACAAGTAATTTCCCCTACGTTGTCCTTGGTGTCGGTGTTTGTTGGCTTCTTATGACATGACTAACAAAAATTGGGCCCTTCGGTTAACCGCCTTTCTTTTCGTCTATTGCGTCACAAGTGGCATGATTCCATGCTGCTGCTGATGATAATTTATTGGCATCCGCTTTGAAACGGCGCGGTGACAAAAAGTCACCTAGCCTGCTTGATCTAATCAGGTATGCTATACATGTTTTTCATTCTATCATCTTTGTATCATCATCATCATCAGCCTGGCTACGCCCACTGCAGGGCAAAGGCCTCTCCCATACTTCTCCAATTACCCCGGTCATGTTGTCCATGCAAACTTCTTAATCTCATCCGCCCACCTAACCTTCTGCCGCCCCCTGTTACGGTGTCCTTCTCTTGGAATCCAGTCCGTAAGCCTTAATAACCATCGGTTATCTTCCCTCCTCAGTACATGCCCTGCCCATGCCCCCCCCCCCACATTTCTTTTTCTTTATTTCAACTAAGATGTCACTAACTCGAGTTTGTTCCCTCACCCAATCTGCTTTCTTCTTATCACCCCCCCCCCCTTAACGTTACACCCATCATTCTTCTTTCCATAGCTCGTTGCGTCGTCCTCAATTTAAGTACAACACTTTTTGTAAGCCTCCAGTTTTCTGCCCCGTTGGTGAGTACTGGTAAGACACAGCTGTTATACACTTTTCTCTTGAGGGATAATGACAACCTGCTGTTCATGATAAGAGAATGCCAGCCAAACGCACCCCAGCCCACTTTTATTCTTCTGATTATTTCAGTCTCATGATCCGGATCCGCGGTCACTACCTGCCCTAAATAGATGTATTTGCTTACCACTTCCAGTGCCTCGCTACCTATCCTAAACTGCTGCTCTCTTCCGAGACTGTTAAACATTACTTTAGTTTTCTGCAGTTTAATATTTAGACCCACCCTTCTACTTTGCCTGTCCAGGTCAGTGAGCTTGCATTGCGATTGGTCCCTTGAGTTACTAAGCAAGGCAATATCATCAGCGAATCGCAAGTTACTAAGATATTCTCCATTAACTCTTATCCCCAATTCTTCCCAATCCAGGTCTCTGAATACCTCCTGTAAACACGCTGTGCATAGCATAGGAGAGATCGTATCTCCCTGTCTGACGCCTTTCCTTATTGGGATTTTGTTGCTTTCTTTATGGAGGTCTACGGTGGCTGTGGAGCCGCTATAGATATCTTTCAATATTTTTACATACGGCTCATCTACACCCTGATTCCGTAATGCATCCATGACTGCTGACGTTTCGGCTGAATCAAACGCTTTCTCGTAATCAATGAAAGCTATATATAAGAGTTGGTTATATTCCGCACATTTCTGTATCACCTGATTGATACAGTGAATATGGTCTATCCTTGAGTAGCCTTTACGGAATCCTGCCTGGTCCTTTGGTTGACAGTAGTCTAAGGCGTTCCTGATTCTATTTGCGATTACCTTAGTAAATACTTTGTAGGCAACGAACAGTAAAGTAAGCTGATCGGTCTATAATTTTTCAAGTCTTTGGCATCCCTGTTCTTATGGATTAAGATTGTGGTGGCGTTCTTCCAAGATTACGGCGTGCTCGAGGTCATTAGGCATTGCGTATATAGCGTGGCCAGTTTTTCTAGAACAATCTGCCCACCATCCTTCAACAAATCCGCTGTTACCTGATCCTCCCCAGCTGCCTTCCCCCTTTACATAGCTCCCAAAGCTTTCTTTACTTCTTCCGGCGTTACTCGTGGGATGTCAAATTCCTCTAGACTATTCCCTCTTCCATTATCGTCGTGGGTGCCACTGGTACTGTATAAATCTCTATAGAACTCCTCAGCCACTTCAACTATCTTATCCATATTAGTAATGATATTGCCGGCTTTGTCTCTTAACGCATACATCTGATTATTGCCTATTCCTAGTTTCTTCTTCACTGCTTTTAGGCTTCCTCCGTTTCTGACATCATCATCATCATCATCATCATTATCAGCCTGGTTACGCCCACTGCAGGGCAAAGGCCTCTCCCATACTTCTCCAACTACCCCGGTCATGCACTAATTGTGACCATGTTGTCCCTGCAAACGTCTTAATGTCATCCGCCCACCTAACTTTCTGCCGCCCCCTGCTACGTATCCCTTCCCTTGGAATCCAGTCCGTAACCCTTAGAGACCATCGGTTATCTTCCCTCCTCATTACATGTCCGGCCCATGCCCATTTCTTTTTCTTGATTTCAACTAAGATATCATTAACTCGCGTTTGTTCCCTCGCCCAATCTGCTTTTTTCTTATCCCTTAACGTTACACTTATCATTCTTCTTTCCATAGCTCGTCGCGTCGTCCTCAATTTAAGTAGAACCCTTTTCGTAAGCCTCCAGCTTTCTGCACCGTACGTGAGTACTGGTAAGACACAGCTGTTATAAACTTTTCCCTTGAGGGATAATGGCAACCTGCTGTTCATGATCTGATAATGCCTGCCAAACGCACCCCAGCCCATTCTTATTCTTCTGATTATTTCAGTCTCATGATCCGGATCCGCAGTCATTACCTGCCCTAAGTAGATGTCCTCCCTTACCACTTCCAGTACCTCGCTACCTACCGTAAACTGCTGTTCTCTTCCGAGACTGTTAAACATTACTTTAGTTTTCTGCAGATAAATTTTTAGACTATTTGAATCGCACCGCTGGTACGAGTTGTTGTGGTCGTACCTGCTGGTACGATTTGTTGGGAACTCGGCGTTGACGCCCGTTGTTGTACCTGGGTCGCAAGCCCCAAGGGTAGCGTTGGCCTGGCGGCCTGGGGTACAACTGGAAGCATCCGAAGGTCCCGGCAAAGCATGAGTCGACTGGTAACAACAAAACAACTTGTTTATTTTAACTTCGCAAAGAGTTGGCGGTCAGGTTGACCGAAGTAGAGAGACGGGAGAGCACTTTACTCAACAGAAGAAATCGGAGCCCTCCTTTTTGCGTCCGGGGGCAGCTGTTTTTATACTCTCGCAGTTGAGGGCAAGAAGGAACCCCTCAATAGACGAGCACGTGATTGTACAATGGGCTAATGGTGACGCACACTGTCGTAGCGCCGCCGGTCGGGCACAAAGACTGGGAGGAGAAGGTAACTTCGGCTCTCGTAGCGCCTCTGGTCAGGCACAATGACTGGAAGGAGAGGGTGACCCCCTGCTGTCGCATCTCCGCCGGTCGGGCACAATGGCACATACACTCACACACGCACATGAAGACACGTGGCATCGGAACATGCCTGGAAACGCCTGGAAATGCCTGGAAACGCCTGGAAACGCCTGGCGGGGAGCGTTGCGGCGACGCCGAACGGGCCAAAATGTCTGCCGCCCCGCGGCAGTCGCGCCGGCAAAACCGCGCGTTGCAGGCGAAACGCAACAGACCGCCCCGCCGGGGGAAGGAGATCCCGATGGACAGGGGACTGCATCCGCTGTCCGGAGGGATGTCGCTCGATGATGCTCATAACCGAAGTCGGGCGTCCCTCGACGTTTCTTGAGCGCAGCGCACAGAGAAGGCCTCGTTCTCTCGTTCAGGTTCGCACAGGACACTGCAAAGTGACTTCGGGAGAGTTCACATTCTTGTTCTCGTTCCCGGCAAGCGTTAGAACTACGCTGAAACTCAACCGCTCAGTCAGCAAGCACGGCACAACCCTCACTAAGCCCTGCCAGGCTCTTTCCCCTTTTTATACCACTGCCTAGTTCCTTACAGTAGTCTAGCATCACTCAGAACGCGTCCACAAATTGGAAAATTGCACTAGAAAGCATATCATCACTTTGAAACACTAAACAAAAGCAATATGTTAAACAATCCTGCCTCAGGAAGAAAAACATCAGTAACAAACAATTTTGAGGCTGATTCCTACGTTAGGGGCTTCGATTTAAGCCATCGGCGTTACCGTTGAGACTCCCCTTTTTGTAACGCACCTCAAAGGAATATTGTTGCAAAGCGAGGCTCCAGCGCAGGAGGCGGCCATTTTTGGGAGAGATGGTCTGCAGCCATTGGAGAGGGCAGTGATCCGTCTCAATGATAAACCTCGAGCCGGCTAGATAGCATGACAATTTCTGAACGGCCCACACGAGACACGCACACTCCTTCTCGGTGGCGCTATACGCCTGCTCACGACTGGTCAGCTTACGACTAGCATACAGGACGGGGTGTTCTACTTCTCCATTTTCCCGTTGGCACAGTACAACGCCCATGCCTCGCTCACTAGCATCGCACTGAACAACGAACCCTTTTGTATAGTCTGGCGATCGTAGCACAGGCTGGCTTGTTAGGGCAATCTTTAGGGCTCTAAAAGCTCTTTCCTTTGTCTCGTCCCAGACGACTGTTTGAGGCTCTGACTTTCTTAGAGCATCCGGCAGGGGAGCCGCGATATCAGAGTACCTGGGGATGTACCTCTGATAGTAGCCGGCGACACCTAAGAACGACCGAATATCGGTCTTTGTGCGCGGTTGCGGAAAGTCTCGCACAGCGGCCACTTTTATTTCAGAGGGGCGGCGACGACCCTGACCAATCACGTGACCGAGGTAGACAACCTCGGCCTGTGCTAACTGGCACTTAGGAGCCTTTACTGTCAAGCCCGCTTCGCGCAGGCGGGTTAGCACTGCCCGCAAGTGTGCCATATGCTCAGACCAGGATGCGGAGAATATCGCTACGTCGTCTAGATACGGTAAAGCGAATTCTTGCTGTCCCCGCAATACTTTATCCATGAGGCTTGAAAAACAGTATGGCGCGTTCTTCAAACCAAAACTCAACACTTTAGGACGGAATGTTCCCATTGGTGAAATGAACGCCGCATACCTACTAGCCTCTTCTGTAAGTGGAACCTGCCAATAACCCCTGACAAGATCTAGGGTGGAAATAAACTGAGCGCTACTAACTTTCTCAAGGCGCTCCTCGATGTTAGGGATCGGATAAATTTGATCCTTAGTGATGGAATTAAGCCTGCGGTAGTCGACGCAAGGACGAGGTTCCTTGCCCGGTACCTCAACTAAAATCAAAGGGGAGGTATAATCACTCTCACCTGCCTCAATAACACCGAGCTGTAGCATTTTCTTTACCTCAGCCTCCATAATATCGCTCTGGCGGGGTGACACCCGATACGCCTTGGATCGTACTGGCTCTGGGGAGGTAAGTTCTATATCATGAGTAAGTACAGAAGTCCTACCAGGCCTCTCAGAGAACAGACCTTGAAACTCTTGTAATAGCTGGTGTAGTTCGGTTTTCTGCTCAGGCGACAGCGGTGCTTTACTGATAAGGTCACTAATGACTTGACCGGTGTCTTCCCTGTTCGTCACTGAGCCTAGTCCCGGAAGCTCGACCGGAAGCTCTTCAGGAACGTTTACCATCATGCACACCACTGCTTCCCTTTGTCTATAAGGATTGAGCAGATTACAGTGGTAAACTTGCTG
This sequence comes from Dermacentor variabilis, assembly GCF_050947875.1. Classification (NCBI taxonomy): domain Eukaryota; kingdom Metazoa; phylum Arthropoda; class Arachnida; order Ixodida; family Ixodidae; genus Dermacentor; species Dermacentor variabilis. Next base: position 46,704,733 of record NC_134568.1, read on the forward strand.
TGCTTTCCGCTTTCCTGGCAGACTTACCACGTAGTTAACGTCCGACAGTTTCTGAACAATTCGTGCTGGGCCCTCCCACTCACGTCTAGTTTGTTGTTTAGCGATGTGCACAATATCATGACCTCATCGCCGACCTCAAAACGACGGGCCCTGGCGGTCCGATCATAATAAACCTTGGCCCTCTGCTGGGCCTTTGTCATTGCTTCACCTGACAACTCCTGTGCCCTTCTTAAGCGTTCGAGGAGCTTAAGCACGTACTCCACCACGACTGGGTCGTCGCCCCTGCCTTCCCACGATTCTCGAAGCATGCGAAGCGGAGACCGAAGCGAGCGACCGTACACGAGCTCAGCTGGCGAAAACCCCGTAGCCGCATGCGGCGCGGTCCTTAATGCAAACATCACCCCAGGCAGACACAGCTCCCAGTCAGTTCGATGTTCAAAACACAATGCTCTCAACACGCGCTTCATGACGGAGTGGAGCTTCTCAACGGAATTCGACTGTGGGTGGTACACTGAGCTGTGTAGCAGCTTTACCCCACACCTTTCGAGAAAAGTTGTCGTCAAAGCGCTAGTAAACACTGTGCCCTGATCTGATTGGATTTCCGCAGGAAAACCAACTCGCGCAAATATGGACAGTAGTGCATTGACTATCTCAACTGAGCTGAGTTCTTTAAGCGGCACTGCTTCAGAGAACTTTGTCGCTGGGCAGATCACAGTCAAAATGTGTCTGTACCCCGTGGCTGTTACCGGCAGAGGTCCCACTGTATCAATAACGAGCCGTCTAAAAGGCTCCGTAATGATAGGTACCAATTTCAACGGCGCCCTTGATTTGTCCCCTGGTTTGCCCACCCGCTGACAGGTGTCACATGTCCTCACGAAATGGTCTGCGTCCCGAAAACACCCTGGCCAATAGTACTCTTGCAAGAGACGGTCCTTAGTTTTCTTAACTCCTAGGTGTCCGGACCACGAACCCCCGTGCGTCAAGCGCAACAGATCCTGACGATAGCATTGAGGCACGATCAGCTGATCGAACTCCACTCCTCTGCGGTCTAGATACTTCCGGTACAGGACTCCACCTCTTTCCACAAAACGCGCATTTTTCCTGGCGATACCTTCCTTGACATTGCAGCGTATGTTTTCTAGGCTACCATCCTTCTTTTGCTCGGCTATCAAAGCCGACCGGCTGACTTTTAGCAACCTATCAAGTCCGTCTGACGTAGGCGCGATGAGCAAATCAGTAGATAGCTCTTCTAACTTTCCCGCATCGCGATTTTCCTCTCCAGTATCTGGTGCCTTTAACGTTACAGACTCAATTTTATTCAGTTCGGGCGTGCTCTGAATATCGGCTTGCTGCGCCTCTGACCCTTTTTCATTGTTCGATAACGTCGGCCCAGCAACTACCGCCTTTGCAGCGAGCTCCCGAACCTTCGATCTGGTTAAGGCCTGAACACTAGCTTCACCAAACAAAAGCCCCTTCTCGCGCAGGAGGTGATCGGACCTGTTCGAAAATAGGTACGGGTACTGGGGTGGCAGCATAGATGACACTGCGGCCTCCGTCTCAAGCGCTCCGAAAGTTCCTTCGATAAGCACTTTTGCTACTGGCAGACACACGCTATGAGCTTCCACGGCTTGCTTGATCCATGCGCACTCGCCCGTGAACATATGGGGTTCTACGTAAGAGGGGTGAACTACATCCATCGTAGCTGCGGAATCGCGAAGCACTCGGCACTCTTTCCCGTTCACGAGGAGGTCTCGCATGTAAGGCTCGAGAAGCTTCATGTTCTCGTCAGTGCTGCCTATTGAAAAAAACACAACTTTTGGTGTTGTTTCCGGACACTGCGCCGAAAAGTGACCCGGCTTCTGGCACGTATAACAAACGCGCGCTCGCCTCATCTCGAACCGCTTTCTGCGTTTGGCTGCCGCCGTCTCTTTACGTTTGGTCGGACTGCTTTCACTCGCATCCTCACTACGCGTGTCCCCCTTTAATCTCATGGGCGTGAATTTCGGCCTCTCAAACTTCGAGCCAAATTCACCCTTTTGACCGTCCTTAGCTCCGCGAGCCCGACGCGTCACAAACTCCTCGGCTAGCTCAGCGGCTTTAGCCACCGTACAAACGTCTGGCCTATCCAAGACCCAGTACCGCACGTTCTCCGGTAACCGACTATAAAACTGTTCTAGCCAGAAGCACTGCAGAACTTTATCGTGGTCACCAAACGCTTTCTCTTCTTTGAGCCACTCCTGCATGTTTGACATAAGCCTATACGCAAACTCTGTATATGACTCACTTTTGCCTTTCTCATTTTCCCGAAACTTCCGACGGAACGCCTCCGCAGACAGCCGGTACTTTTTTAGCAGACTCGATTTCACTTTGTCGAAATCCTCTGCCTCCTCTCTATCCAAGCGAGCGACTACGTCGGCCGCCTCGCCGGGTAACAAAGTGAGCAAGCGCTGAGGCCACGTTTCCCGAGAGAACCCCTGCTTCTCGCACGTTCGCTCAAAGTTAACCAGGAACAAACCAATGTCCTCTCCAAGCTTAAACGGCCGCATCAGGTCAGTCATTTTGAACAATACGCGTTCTCCTGCACCGTGTGCCTGACTTCCATTACGAGCGGGTTCCATCTCTATCTCGAGACGCTTCATTTCCAAAGCGTGTTGACGGTCACGCTCTTCTTTTTTCTCTTGTTGCTCTCGCTCTTTCTGTTCTTTACGTTCACGCTCTTCTTTTTCTTTTTGCTCTTTAAGTTCGCGCTCCTGTCTTTTTGCAGTCTCCCTCTCCTCAATGGTCTCAAGGCATTCCGACAGCTCGTCATCCTCAGCTTCTAACTCAAGAATAGCCTTTAGCAGTTCAGGTTTTCTGAGTTTGTCTGAGACATCCAGACCCAACTCTCTTGCAAGCTCCAGCAATTTCGGTTTGCGCAACGACTTCAAATCCATGGCTGCTCTGAATGCTGCTTTCTCTACTGCTTACTATTGTCTTGCCGCAAACTAACCCGGCAGCAACGACAACCACAATTACCAGCTCTGTTTCTAACACTAACAAAAGCCTGGCAAAGCTCAGAAGAAGAAAGTCCCGCACTCACCAAACCTCGCAGCCAAGAGTCCAGCGCAGTCGTTCCGCTGCAGGCAACCAGTCATCACACAGGGCTCGTTGCACTGCTCCCGGATCGTTGTTGAGCTGCTCAGCATACAGTCAACTGCATCTCTTCGCTGCTGGCCTCCGTTGTCGCGATCTCACCGCTGGCAGACAGTTGTTTGGATCGCACCGATGGCGCGAGTTGTTGTGGTCGCACCGCTGGTGCGATCGGTTGGGAACTCGGCGTTGACGCCCGTTGTTGTACCTGGGTCGCAAGCCCCAAGGGTAGCGTTGGCCTGGCGGCCTGGGGTACAACTGGAAGCATCCGAAGGTCCCGGCAAAGCATGAGTCGACTGGTAACAACAAAACAACTTGTTTATTTTAACATCGCAAAGAGTTGGCGGTCAGGTTGACCGAAGTAGAGAGACGGGAGAGCACTTTACTCAACAGAAGAAATCGGAGCCCTCCTTTTTGCGTCCGGGGGCAGCTGTTTTTATACTCTCGCAGTTGAGGGCAAGAAGGAACCCCTCAATAGACGAGCACGTGATTGTACAATGGGCTAATGGTGACGCACACTGTCGTAGCGCCGCCGGTCGGGCACAAAGACTGGGAGGAGAAGGTAACTTCGGCTCTCGTAGCGCCTCTGGTCAGGCACAATGACTGGAAGGAGAGGGTGACCCCCTGCTGTCGCATCTCCGCCGGTCGGGCACAATGGCACATACACTCACACACGCACATGAAGACACGTGGCATCGGAACATGCCTGGAAACGCCTGGAAATGCCTGGAAACGCCTGGAAACGCCTGGCGGGGAGCGTTGCGGCGACGCCGAACGGGCCAAAATGTCTGCCGCCCCGCCGCAGTCGCGCCGGCAAAACCGCGCGTTGCAGGCGAAACGCAACAAGACCCACCCTTCTGCTTTGCCACTCGAGGTCAGTGAGCATGCATTGCCATTGGTCCCCTGAGTTACTAAGCAAGGCGATATCATCAGCGAATCGCAACTTACTAAGGTATTCTCCATTAACTCTTATCCTCAATTCTTCCCAATCCAGGTCTCTGAATACCTCCTGTAAACACGCTGTGAATAGCATTGGAGAGATCGTATCTCCCTGCCTGACGCCTTTCTTTGTAGGGATTTTGTTGCTTTCTTTATGGAGGACTACGGTGGCTGTGGAGCCGCTATAGATATCTTTCAGTATTTTTACATACGGCTCGTCTACACCCTGATTCTGCAATGCCTCCATGACTGCTGAGGTTTCGACTGAATCAAACGCTTTCTCGTAATCAATGAAAGCTATATATACAGGTTGGTTATATTCTGCACATTTTTCTATCACCTGATATATAGTGTGAATATGGTCGATTGTTTAGTAGCCTTAACGGATACCTGCCTGGTCCTTTGGTTGACGGAAGTCTAAGGTGTTCCTGATTCTATTTGCGATTACCTTAGTAAATACTTTGTAGGCAACGAACTGTAAAGTAAGCTGATCGGTCTATAATTTTTCAAGTCTTTGGTGTCCCCTTTCTTACGGATTAGGATTTTTTAGCGTTTTTCCAAGATTCCGGTACGCTCGAAGTTATTTGGCATTGCGTATACAAGTTGGCCAGTTTCTCTAGAACAATGTTCCCACCATCCTTCAACAAATCTGCTGTTACCTGATCCTCCCCAGCTGCCTTCCCCCTTTGCATAGCTCCTAAGGCTTTCTTTACTTCTTCTGGCGTTACCTGTGGGATGTCAAATTCCTCTAGACTAATCTCTCTTGGAATATCATCGTGGGTGCCACTGGTACTGTATAAGTCTCTATAGAACTCCTCACCCACTTGAACTATCTCATTCATATTAGTAATGGTATTGCCGGCTTTGTCTCTTAACGCATACATGTGATTCTTGCCAATTACTAGTTTCTTCTTCACTGCTTTTAGGCTGCCTCCGTTCATGAAAGCATGTTCAATTCTATCCATATTATAGTTCCTTATGTCAGCTGTCTTACGTTTGTTGATTAACTTAGAAAATTCTGCCAGTTCTATTCTAGCTGTAGGGTTAGAGGATTTCATACATTGGCGTCTCTTGATCAGATCTTTCGTCTCCTGCGATAGCTTACTGGTATCCTGTCTAACGGAGTTACCACCGACTTCTATTGCAGACTCCTTAATGATGCCCATAAGAGTGTCGTTCATTGCTTCAACTCTAAGGTCCTCTTCCTGAGTTAAAGCCGAATACCTGTTCTGTAGCTTGATCTGGAATTCCCCTAGTTTCCCTCTTACCGCTAACTCATTGACTGGCTTGTTATGTACCAGGTTCTTCCGTTCCTTCCTCAAGTCTAGGCTAATTCGAGTTCTTACCATCCTATGGTCACTGCAGCGCAGCTTGCCGAGCACGTCCACATCTTGTATGATGCCAGGGTTAGCGCAGAGTATGAAGTCTATTTCATTTCTAGTCTCGCCATTTGGGCTCCTCCACGTCCCCTTTCGTCTAACCCGCTTGCGGGAGAAGGTATTCATTATCCGCATATTATTCTCTTCTGCAAATTCTACTAATAACTCTCCCCTGCTATTCCTAGAGCCTATGCCATATTCCCCCACTGACTTGTCTCCAGCCTGCTCCTTGCCTACCTTGGCATTGAAGTCGCCCATCAGTATAGTGTATTTTGTTCTGACTTTACCCATCGCCGATTCCACGTCTTCATAGAAGCTTTCGAGTTGCTGGTCATCATGAGTGGATGTCGGCGCGTAGACCTGTACGGCCTTCAATTTGTACCTCTTATTAAGTTTCACAACAAGACCTGCCACCCTCTCGTTAATGCTATAGAACTCCTTTGTTTTCCCGTTTCCCATTCACCCGGTGTAGGGTAGCCATCATCATCATCATCATCATAAGCAGCAGCAGCAGCAGCAGCAGCCTGGTTACGCCTACTGTAGGGCAAAGGCCTCTCCCATACTTCTCCAAGTACCCCGGTCTGGGCACGGTGGCACCGAAAGAATGCGGTTAAACCCTCTGCTGTTCTGTGTGCAGTTCTGCCTCCTGCGCACTGCGTACTGCCTGGAGCACAACGTGGTCACGGCGGCTACGTACGAGCACGGCGATCTCATCTACCATCAACCTGCTGATCAGCTTCTGTGCCACCCATCAGACCGCCTTATCATACAACGACAGCAAGCACAGAGGGCGCCACGCCGCTTCTGCATGTGGCGACACCATGCGGATCCAGTATAAAGGGCTACCCATTGGAATACGCGACCACTGGGCACGTGGCACCGAAAGAATGCGGTTAAACCCTCTGCTGTTCTGTGTGCAGTTCTGCCTCCTGCGCACTGCGTACTGCCTGGAGCACAACGTGGTCACGGCGGCTACGTACGAACACGGCGATCTCATCTACCATCAACCTGCTGATCAGCTTCTGTGCCACCCATCAGGCCACCTCATCATACAACGACAGCAAGCACAGAGGGCGCCACGCAGCTTCTGCATGTGGAGACACCGTGCGGATCCAGTATAAAGGGCCACCCATTCGAATACGCGACCACTGGGCACGGTGGCACCGAAAGAATGCGGTTAAACCCTCTGCTGTTCTTTGTGCAGGTGAGAAAGGATTACGGCAAGTGTTACTGTTCAAGCGATCCGTTTCTACTAGTGCTGCCGTGCCCATGGCTGTGTTGCTTGCTTGATGTTTTTTGCCTCCGGAAGTTACTGCTTTGAGGAGGGGACATTGAAACTAACCCCGGGCCCGAAGTTTCTCAAATCTTGAAACAACTTAAGGAAATCGCAGCTGATATTAAGGATATCAAAGAAAACCGCCTGGTAGAAATTGAAAAAAAGGTAGACGCTTTATCGAAACTTGAAGACAAGGTCACTTTATGCCAAAATCGGCTTTCACGTATTAACGAAGTTGTTCTGACCCTTGAAAAGAGAATAGACGAATTGGAGAACCACAGTAGAAGACCTAATTTGATTATTTTTGGTCTAACAGAACCAGAGAGTGAAAACGGCGAATCATTGGAAACAGCCGTAAATAAAGGTATCTTCCAAGAACTTCTCAAACTGAACCCGATAGCTATTGAGCGAATACATAGATTAGGTCGTCCGTCCACAAATAAGAAACGATCTGTCATCCTGAGGTTGTTCGATACAAGAGACAAAGCGCTAATTTTTAAACAATGCCACAAGCTGAAGAACACTACTATATCAATAAGTGAAGACTATTCGCGAAAAGTTCGAGAAGTTAGAAGGAAGCTGTGGGCAAGTGCGAAAGAAAACCGCGAGAAGGGTGATAAAGTTTCCTTAGCTTTTGACAAATTATACATCAATAGGACAGCTTATATTTGGGGCGAGGAAACAAATGAAAGAATTCCTGTTGTAAAAAACGACGCAGAAAAACCATACCGCCCCACGACCCGTCGTCACGCGCAAGCGCAGAAATAGGCACGAGCGTCGCCGATGATCCAGACAATGCATCAGAACTTTCGTGTTTAGAAATTTTCGAACCTGCCATCCACAGAAATTCAGTTTCAGCCAAGGATAAACGTCTGCGTATCGTGAATTTTAATGCTCGTAGCGTGGTGAACAAGATAGATTCCCTAGAAATTCACTTGCTACAACACGATCCGCACATCGCAGTCATAACGGAAACCTGGTTGCGCAGCGATATAACAAATGAACTCGTTTTTCCACCCCATTACAAAGTATTTCGTAAGGATAGACTGCGCAGAGGCGGAGGTATAGCGGTTCTAGGTAAAGATCAAATCGGAACCACGCTTATCGGTGATACTGCCGAACTAGAGTACCTATGCATCAGGTTATCGTGCTGGGGTCAATGCTTTGTGCTGTTCGCATTTTATAGACCACCTGATGCTACACCAGAATACTGAACATGTCTCTCTACCAAAATAAGAAAATTTTTCTGATTGGTGATCTTAACTTGCCTGGTATCAATTGGGAGCTCCTCCAAACAAACAATAAGGCCGATGCAAATGCTAACATTATTTTTGACATTATGCTAACACATGATCTTATTCAAGTGGTTAATGAGCCCACGCGTGTGCAAGGGTCGTCATGTTGTATATTAGATGTTATTTTTTTAAACCGAACTTTTTCCGAGCATACCGTGTCAATCGAAGATGGCTTATCTGACCATTACCTTATTGCACTTTCCTTGCCCATTATCAAAACTACTGTTCCTAAAACTTCCAATACCAAATCTTTTAAAGATTACACCAGAGCGGATGACGCCGGCATAGTCGACTACATGGAAACTTGTCTTACATGCTTTGCAGATAGTGGTAATGATGTGTCTGCACTTTGGACCGCGTTTACTACAATGTGCAGGCATTGCATAGATACATTCATACCCACTAAAACTAAGAAAGTCAATAAAAATACGTCTTGGATGACGCGTGGAATAATACAACTAAAGCGCAAAATCAAACGAATAAAAAAGAAGCATCGACGCACAGTCGATATCACGGAACTACAAAAACAGCTGTCATGCGCCGTGCACGATTCCAAAAATTTTTATTTTTCCACAACATTGCCCAACTTTATAAAAAACGCACCGGATAAGTTTTGGGGATACCTTGGCAATAGCAAGAAGACTATTACGGAAATTGCAGTTAATGGAACCATTCTTAACGACTTGAATGCCATCGCACAACATTTTAACACTTATTTTCATAGCGTATTATCCCGTGCACGGTCATGCCCACCTTTGAGTTCTGTAGTGTTTGAAGAGCATGAGGCGAGCTTTATACCTTACCATGGCATAGTGTCTATGTTACTAAATTTAAAAACCAGAACAACCCCTGGTCCTGACAACCTTCCGAATGTGTTTCTTAGGCGTTACGCCGAAACTGTTGCCAAATTCTTAGTTGTATTATTCAGAGCATCTTTGTTAAGCGCGAAAGTGCCTGAAGAACGGAAGATGGCTCGAGTTGTTCCGGTCTTTAAGGAAGGCGATCGATTATTGCTCGAGAATTACCGCCCCATATCATTAACGTCATCGTGCTGCAAACTTTTCGAGCACATAATCGCAACTCGCATTAATGAATTTTTAGATGAACACTCCATACTAACAAGTGCTCAACATGGCTTCAGAAAAGGTACTACACTACTACCACACAATTAGTAACAATAATTGATTCAATTGCCAAAGCTTTGGATGCCAACGGTCAAATTGATGCAGTGTTTTTGGACTTCAGTAAAGCATTCGATAGGGTAATTCACAGAAAGCTAATTTTAAAATTAAGGAACATTAATCTTCCGGACGTCATAATTACCTGGCTTACAGACTATCTGGATAATCGCCAACAGTATGTTTCAGTTGACGATCAGAAGTCGGGAGATCTACCAGTCACTTTAGGTGTTCCCCAGGGCAGTGTCCTGGGTCCATTGCTCTTTCTTTTATATATTAGTGACATTGTTACCGTCGTCAAACCAGGAACACAAATAAGGCTGTTTGCAGATGACTGCGTTGTATTCCGTACTATTAAGTCCGTGGATGATCAGAAGGAACTTAACTCTAGCTTGAATATTATATTTTTGTGGTGCGAAGAATGGGGCATGGCTGCGAACATAGATAAAACTGTCTCTCTTCGCATAACGCATAAAAAGAATCCCCTGGAATACACGTATCAAATGGGATCTGTTTCATTAAAGCAAGTTGAGAGTTACAAGTACCTAGTCGTAACGTTCATTAATAAATTTTCTTGGAACCTTCACATTGACAACACATGTTCTTCCGCCTTTCAGAAGCTAACCTATCTGCGACACAAACTGAGAAATGCCCATTCAAACGTTAAGCTACTCACTTATCTAACCTATATCCGGCCAAAACTTGAATATGCTTGCGTTGCATGGGATCCCTATACTAATGTCAATGTTGACAAACTTGAGAGAATACAGAGAAAATCTGTCCGTTTTAATTATTCTAAGTTCAAAAGTTCGGATTCCCCGTCAGAGCTGATGTTGGCTAACGATATTCCTTCGCTTGAACAAAGAAGACAAAAACACAGGCTAGACTTTTTACATAATCTAATTAATCACAAATTGGCTTTGGACCCTTCACTATATGTAAGTCATCTCTCCACTAGGTATACACGACACCATCGTCCGGATACACTGACACCTATCTATGCTAGGACAGACAGCTATAAGTTCTCCTTCTTTCCCCGAACTATTTCTGAATGGAATTCGCTGCCCGCCCCTTACAATATGTGACTGTGTTTTATGTAAGTTTTTGTTGTCTTTTTTTTCTGTATAGAATGTGTTCTTCCTGTTGAATGAGCGGGGCAGGTCCTCGGCTCTCAAACTCCCTTGCCTTTGATGTGCAATTTGCCTTGCCTTCTTTCTTTCATCGTTCTGTTTGCACCATTAATTGATTTAGGTATTGTGTTTCGATCCTTTACACTAAATGTTTGTGGGCAATATATCATAGTAAAGTCTATATATTTTATGAATGTATACGAACGTATCTTGTATATGCCTTGTACTCAATGTCTGCCCGTCCTGCAAGGACCACAATGTGGTCTGCAGTATGTACTAAATAAAAATAAATAAATAAACTACCCCGGTCATGTACTAATTGTGACCATGTTGTCCCTGCAAGCTTCTTAATCTCATCCGCCCACCCAACTTTCTGCCGCCCTGTGCTACGCTTCCCTTCCCTTGGAATCCATTCCGTAACTCTTAATGACCATCGGTTATCTTGCCTCCTCATTACGTGTCCTGCCCATGCCCCCCCCCCCCCATTTCTTTTTCTTGATTTCAACTAAGATATCATTAACTCGCGTTTGTTCCCTCACCCAATCTGCTCTTTTCTTATCCCTTAACGTTACACCTATAATTCTTCTTTCCATAGCTCGTTGCGTCGTCCTCCATTTAAGTAGAACCCTTTTCGTAAGCCTCCATGTTTCTGCCCCGTACGTGAGTACCGGTAAGACACAGCTGTTATAAACTTTTCTCTTGAGGGATAATGGCAACCTGCTGTTCATGATCTGATAATGCCTGCCAAACGCACCCCAGCCCATTCTTATTCTTCTGATTATTTCAGTCTCATGATCCGGATCCGCTGGCATTACCTGCCCTAAGTAGATGTATTCCCTTACCACTTCCAGTGCCTCACTACCTATCGTAAACTTCCGTTCTTTTCCTAGACTGTTAAACATTACTTTAGTTTTCTGCAGACAAATTTTTAGACCCACCCTTCGGCTTTGCCTCTCCAGGTCAGTGAGCATGCATTGCAGTTGGTCCCCTGAGTTACTAAGCAAGGCAATATCAGCGAATCGCAAGTTACTAAGGTATTCTCCATTAACTCTTATGCCCAATTCTTCCCAATCCAGGTCTCTGAATACCTCCTGTAAACACGCTGTGAATAGCATTGGAGAGATCGTATCTCCCTGTCTGACGCCTTTCTTTATAGGGATTTTGTTGCTTTCTTTGTGGAGGACTACGGTGGCTGTGGAGCCGCTATAGATATCTTCCAGTATCTTTACATATGGCTCGTCTACACCCTGATTCCGCAATGCCTCCATGACTGCTGAGGTTTCGACTGAATCAAACGCTTTCTCGTAATCAATGAAAGCTATATATAAAGGTTGGTTATATTCTGCACATTTTTCTATCACCTGATATATAGTGTGAATATGGTCCATTGTTGAGTAGCCTTTACGGATACCTGCCTGGTCCTTTGGTTGACGGAAGTCTAAGGTGTTCCTGATTCTATTTGCAATTACCTTAGTAAATACTTTGTCGGCAACGGACAGTAAGCTGATCAGTCTATAATTTTTCAAGTCTTTGGCGTCCCCTTTCTTACGGATTAGGATTTGTTAGCGCTTTTCCAAGATTCCGGTACGCTCGAAGTCATGAGGCATTGAGTATACAGGGTGGCTAGTTTCTCTAGAACAGTCTGCCCACCATCCTTCAACAAATCTGCTGTTACCTGATCGTCCCCAGCTGCCTTCCCCCTTTGCATAGCTCCCAAGGCTTTCCCAAGGTAGCCAACCGGACGTTATTCTGGTTATCCCCTCCCTGCCTTCTACTTTTCTATTTCCTCCCCTGTATGTTACCAGCTATATCCTTATGAGTCAGGAATCGGACTCCTAGTTTTCGTCTCTCGGCTAAGCCCCGGTAGCACAGGACGTTCCCGCTTTCTCGCACTGTATATATGTGTGTGTATATATATATATATATATATATATATATATATATATATATATGTATATATATATATATATGTATATATATATATATATATATATGCTTTATTTGCCCTGTTAAACTCGCTGAGCCCTAGTATATCCCATTTAATGCCCGCTAATTAATCCAGTAGCAGTGATGGACTTGCCTCACTAGACAATGTTCTAGCGTTAAACGTTGCCAGGTTCAGATTCCAATGGAGGCCTGTCCCGATTGAGAGATTCTTAGCACCCTCTGCTGCGTGGCATCTGCGTCATCTTTGTATACATCTCCTTAATATTATTTTCCTTTCTCAAGGCAATCGATCTATTTCTTGACCAATCCCCCATAGTGTGTAGGAGCCTGGTGATTGCTGCGACGGACACCGGTGGCGGCGGACAACATCGCCAACCGAAAGAGCTATCGGAATGAGCCCGTAACAGCTTACGCTGTAAAATATCGATATATGCTGATACCTTGAAGAGGCCGTGAAGCGCACAGGAAAATTTGCGCCACTCGCAACAGGTGCATTGAGTTGCCTGTGGTGCTTCCGCTCGAACTATGTCAGAACTTCACTACCAAATGACGACAAACTGTGTTGTAATCAATGTAAATCTAATATGTATCGGCTCATAAACAAGGATTCCAATTGTTTAACAGAAACGTTCTTACACATAGCTTGGAGTGTAGAAGATTAACGAACATGTATGATGTCATGCATATTTTTTGTCTTTTGAGGTTTGGAGTGTTCTTTAAAGCTAAAGTTTGTTTGCCTCTCCCCTTAGTTCCCCGGAGACTGCTGTCTTGCGCAATTGGCTGGTCCCGGACATTTACATGTGAGTGAAATGCAAGAACGGTCGTGTAGTTAGATTTAGGTGCATGTAAAGAACTCTATATGGTCAAAATTAGTCCAGAGTCCGGCCCCCCCTATGGCTTGCCTCATTATTATATCACAGTTTTCGCACGTAAAACTACAGGAGTGCTAAAACGTAAAGGTATTCCAAACTGTTTCTATTCTATTTTGTGCAATGAGTCCTCAACGATTGGTCAAATATTTTCGGAACACATCCACTTTGCTTATCTGTCACGCGAGGCCACAAAAACTGCAATATTTCCCCATCTAATATGACGTGTACTAACGACTGAGCATGATTAGGCCTAACAAAAGAGAAAAAAAAGTGTTTCCTATTTTATGCACTTTTCACCGTTAACCCTCCGCTATTGGTCAAAATTACTTTGGCCTGCGGCCACTCCACCTATCTGCCATGTGACGTCTTGAAACTGCGATAACTGACCACGTCAAAGTGAGGTGTACGCACTAAAAATGCATTAGTGTACCTAATAAAGCTGATTCTTGCCCGAAATAGCCACAGACTGCCACATTCAGAAAGGAATAGAAGATGGATGCCTGCCGTTCGTTCTGGCACTGGCTACTCGGAGATGCTGGCGAGAATTTTTATTTATTTTTTATTTTCAATACTGCTGCTCTCCTTCGAGAGCGTGGCAGTTGGGCAGTACAATAATTCAGCTGTACAATGCAAGGAAATCAAAGTATAGATTATACAAAAAGTAAGAAAACGACATAAGCAGTGCAAGTTATACATAGTACTATACACGTAAACCATGTTAAGATTAAACGGAATAGTAAATAATAAAAAAAGATGTAAAAGAGCAAGATGCTTTATAACAATAGCACAGATATTGCTAAGGGCAAGTAATAAAACAGAAATAACTAAAATAAACTACGATCGAGTGTTAGGGAATCATTATGGCAAACGAATAAGCTGTCGAAAATTAGAGTGTTTATTAAAATTTCCTAACGAATAAAGCAATCTGTGCCGGTGTCCCTGCATGCATAATAGGTACTGTTATTCACACACAGTTTCTTCTATTTATGAGATAAATTCGGATAATGATTCAATGTTGGTGATAGTAGGATGAATTTGGTTCCATTCTGCTATCGCGAGCGGGAAGAAAAGAATACCTTAATGTGTCATTTTTGCATGTGTATTCTGTCAATGTGTGCGCATGCTTGTTACGTGTAGGTCGAGCCTCGGAGAATGAAATGTATCGGGAGGTATCTATTCTGTAGTTATTTTTTAGTAGTTAAAACAAGAATTTTAAGCGAGCGTGTTTCGCTCTTGTTGATAGCGTTCCCAAACCGGACTGGGTTAAAAGATGTGTTGGCGAGTCTGTACGTCTATATTTGTTATGGATGAACCTCATAGCTTTCCTTTCTATTGATTCTAGCTTACTTATGTTAGTCTGTGTGTGCGGAAACCAGACTGTGTTAGCGTATTCGAGAACAGGCCTTACAAATGATGTGCAGGCTAGCAGCTTCGTTGACTTGGTGCGAGCGCCAGGCTTCTTTTTAAGAAAAATAGTTTGCGCAGCGCCTTTGATATTATATTAGATATGTTTGTCCCATGAGCTCCGAGGTTAATGTAACGCCTAGATATTTGTGTTCTACAACTTTGTTAAGTGGAGTGCCGTTAATTGTGTAAACAAAAATTGATGATACCGTTTTCCGGGTTACAGACATGATCGCGGACTTTTGTATGTTTATTTGCATCTGCCATTTGGAGCACCAATCAGCTATGTCAGCTAGAGAATCATTTAATTCAATATGATCATTGTAATTGTTAATTTCTCTGTATATGACGCAGTCGTCTGCGAATAGTTTTATATTGCAATTTATGTTAGCTGTGATATCGTTAATGTAGAGTAAGAAAAGCAATGGTCCAAGCACAGACCCTTGGGGGACTCCGGATGTTACTGCGACTGTGTTAGAATGCGTTTTTTCGTAAACCACAAATTGCGAGCGGTTACTTAAGAAACCTCTTATCCAAGCAGAAAGTTCTCCTATACCAAAAACCTTTTCAACTTTAGCTATTGATCTGCTGGATTGAGAATGGATTTGGAATGAGAAAGGGAATGGATTTCTTCATGTGTAAAAAAAATTTTGCGTGGTAGTATGTTACCGAGCCCTTTCGGAACGCATACGACATCGCGCTACGAACTCTTCTTTGCTGAGGAGTCATGTTAGTGTCATTTTTACCTCACTCTTAATAGCTTGCACGATTTTCGAGCAGCCATCGCAAGCTAAGGAAGGGGAAGCGGACTAATTGCCAGATGCCGGTATCGCTCTCCTCACCGACTTATCTACTTTCACTGCACTAGCTCGTCCCCAATGAAGCCCGCTCGACTTATGCGCTCTCCTCGCCTTTTGTCAGCCAATTAAATAAGAAAAACCTGTCAAGGTAGGCACTGCTGTTCGCTTTGAACGAAAGCAAAAGTGACCTCCTACCTGTATAAACGAGGGGAGCGTTTCAAGGTTGCGGGGGCTGCCCGGTGCTTGCATCGATAGTCACATAAATTTGACGTCAGGAGATTGGAAGAAAATTAGCATGGAATAGTTTTACGTTATACGGCCCCGGAATTTAGTTTGGCAAGAATAGCTTTCCTACCGGACATCAATGAATGTTTCGCTTAAACGATAACCCCACCGCGTGGGATCCGCATATATCTTTTTTTTCTATTCTTTGCAATGAAACAGTCAATAGAAGCCGGTTTCCCAGTTCCGGTTTCCTAGTTTCCATACGAGATTTCCGTTATTGGTATAAAAGATTTAGGGGACACAGCTTCATTAGTATGGCGCGTTTCCTTGTTTTGCTGCAGCTGCGCACTCAGCATGAATGAAGGTGTACTATATACGCTCTGGTATTTTAATAAGAACAAAAGAAAAATTTATGCTGTCCAACGTTTGCGTCTCTGTAACGCTTGCGACATCATTGCGCGCTTGCGCAGCAAGCTCCTGAGTTGCCATCTACATGACAGGTGTTCCCAGTGGTGGGCATCGGCTATCAGTTTTGTGGTGATCGTATTTTGATTTGTAGGCACAACAGAGGTGGCACGTGCGTGTACCTTCGGGCGAGTTTCCGGTCCTCAATGCTGTGAGTTCAAACCTCGGTATCCGATTGTGGCAGCTGGAGTTTTAAGATCACAAGACCGGATGTTATGCTGCCTACCGGCTGGCTTGAATACAAAATCCGTCATCCATTTTTGACGTCACTGCAGCCCGAGCGTATGTGCGTGCGCGTGCGTGAGCCATCTGTTATGTCAACAATGTCACTCGCAAGCTTTATATTTTGAAAGCCACCGAGCACTGGAGACCTTGCCCCTTTATCGACACGGAAGGACATAAACCCGGCGGGAAAGGTGATGGCCTCGACTGTCGGTAGGACAGCGATGGCTGTGAGGCAGCATAAGCTCAGGGAGCACGAAAAAAAAAGAATGTTTAACACTTGCACGGGAAGGACAAAGGAATGCATTAGCAAGGTTGTCTTCTGAGCGGGAACCTGCGGCTTTATCGCTCGTAAAGTTTAATTTTTGAAGTCTTTTTTTTTTCTGATGATGTGTGGTGTTTTATGGCACAACGGCCAGGTATGGCCAAAGAGCGCCATGACAAGTGGTAATGTTAGCGATGCATTGCGAATGGCGTGGACAATGAATTCTTCATGGTAGATGTGACATGGCTGTAAAACGACCTAAAACCAGTCGTTGTAAATGGCGTAAAATATATAGGTGCTAAAATAATGACACTAAGTAGTGCTGTGGGCTATGGCAATGGGGTTTCGTTAAAAGCATGATGCAACAAAACATAACAATGACAGTATAGCTTTACGGAAGCCCTTAAGTATAAGGGCTGGTATCTGTGCGCTAAAAATTCCCTGGCCAAATGATTTTCAGAGTGTCTGTTTCAACTAAAAACTGTAAGACTAATTTCAGATTAAAAAGCGGTTCACTGATAAGAAAAAATTTCGGGTGAAGCGGTATATTTTCGCGATATGCAGAAGTGAAATACTTTTTCCTCTGTGCTTCTATTGCAGGGTATTGAATAAAAAACATGCAGGACTGTGAGATTTTTGCCGCACTTTCTACAAGTCGGAGGATTGCCCCCAGTCAAGAGGTAAGAGTGAGTGTCGTAAGTGTGTCCTATTCTTAATCGGCAAAGGAGATGTTCTTTCCGATATCCAATGTCCTAATTTGGGTTTGATCAAGTGCAGTTTATTTGATATCTGAGTATTTCATTGTTTCTGCTAGTGGACTTTCAGCTTGTGGCGCAAGTATGGTTTTAGATCTGCGACCTGGATGGTTATGTTTGTGTCCGTTTCGCTAAAAGCTACTGAGGTAGCTTTCTCATCAGCAGCTTCATTGCCTTTTATGCCACAGTGGCCAGGTACCCAGCATAAGGTGATCATTTGTTTAGCACTATAAGCTGAGCATAGCAATGTATACAGTTCATTAAAGACAGTGTTTTTATGTTTACGTAGATTCATTACGGCTCGAACTACGCTCAATGAGTGTGTGAAGACTCATTGAGCCCTAGTGACATAGGGCTCAATAGGGCTCATAGGGAGGCCCTAGGGAGGCCATAGGGCTCATAGGGAGGCCCTAGTGAAATTCGTTTGCTTTATGTGCTTTACTGCAGAGAGTATTGCATATGCCTCCGCTGTAAAAATACATGTATGTGGGTTCAATGTGCCGGATATTAAAAATGCTGGTCCTAATGCTGCGTAAGCAACAACGGAAGGAGACTTAGACGCATCTGTGTAAAATTCAGCTCAAAAATACTTCTCCTAAAGCTCAAGAAAATGTGAACGTATGTGTGCCTCAGGGGCTCGTTTTGATATTTCTGCAAACGAGACGTCACACTCCCAAGTCTGCCACTCCCAAGGCGGTGGAAGCCGCGTAGTTGCCATTATGACATTCTCTAAAACTGAGGCGCCCGTTTCTTCGGACAATGCTTCCAACCGAAGGGACAGAGGAGGTCTAGTGCCTGGGAGGTTACGGAAAAGCCTAGCCGTAGACAGGTCGTGAATAACTGAATGACATGGATGATGGAAATCTGATTTGACCTTCAGGGCGTAAGAGAAACTTAAATATGTTCTTTGAAGATGTAGAGACCATTCGTTGGATTCAGCGTACAGGCTTTCTACGGGGCTAGTCCTGAACGCACCAGTAGCAAGACATATAGCCAAGTGGTGGACGGAATCCAGCATCTTCAAAGCACTAGGCGTGGCAGAGTTATACACAATGGCTGAAGGCGTGAAGGCGTGACCGTATAAGTGAAGCGAAGGCGTGACCGTATACGACTTTTGTACAAACTCAGGAGGCATCTTTTGTCACTTCCCCAAGATGTGCGGGACAACAGCTTCAGTAGATTCATTGTCTTCAAGCACTTCATTTTAAAATATTTCAAGTTTGGGATAAAAGTTAGTTTAGAATCTAAAATGAGGCCTAGAAATTTATGTTCATGACTCACAGATGGCCGTTTTTCATTAAGATCAATAACGGGCTCCGGTATTACACCTCTCTTATTGGAGAAGAGAATGCACGTACTTTTATGAGGGTTTAGTTTAAAACCGTTCTCGTCTGCCCACTTAGACAATTTATTCAGGCCAATCTGCACTTGTCGCTCGCAGATACTAAGATTACATGACTTGTAAGCTATTTGGATATCATCTACATATATTGAATAAAAGATTGTACGTGGTATGACAGCATGGAGTGAGTTCATTTTTACAAGAAATAGAGTGCAGCTCAGCACTCCGCCTTGTGGCGCACCAGTCTCCTGAGTAAATAAACGAGACAGGACGTTACCAATCCGAATACGAAATGTGCGGTTGGACAGATAACTTTTAATAACGTTTAGCAGGTTGCCTCGGACGCCCAATCGAGCTAGATCACGAAGGATTACGAAACGCCAAGTAGTATCATATGCTTTATCCATATCTAAAAATACCGATAAGAAAAACTGTTTGTACACAAAGGCATCACGAAAATTCGTCTCGATGTGGACAAGATGATCTGTTGTGGATATATGTTCCCTGAAGCCGCACTGCATGGGATCTAGTATCTTGTTGCTTTCAAGAAAATGGACTAGGCGCCGGTTAGTAATTTTCTCAAAAAGCTTTCATAGGCAGCTTGTTAGAGCTGTAGGCCTATAACTGCTGACCCCACTCCCCCCTTTTCAGAATAGGAATTATGACTGCTTGCTTCCAGGCGAACGGAACGTAGCTGGCAGAGAATATGGCGTTAAAAAGAGATAGTAGTGTTTTGTGTGCTTCGGGGTGTAAGTGTTCAATCATCTCGTAAACTATTCGATCGTGTCTAGGGGCCGATTTATTACAACTATGTAGCGCAGCCTGAAATTCCGACATGTTAAAAGGACGGTTGTAGGATTCATTACTCTTGCCTTTCCGCTGCAGAGGCAGTCGCTTGGCGTGTTGCTTGTACCTCAATAATGTATCTGAGTAATGCAATGAGCTTGAAATGGACTCAAAATGTGCCCCTAGATAATCAGCTTGGTCGTGAAGAGTATTTCCCTGCGTGTTTATTAATAGGAAAGGATGAGTTTGCCGACCTTTGATTTTATTCACTATGATGCAGGCTTTTCTTTCGTCTGTATAAGAGTTAATGCTAGAAATGTATCTTTGCCAGCTTTCCCTTTAGGCACGGCGCCGCGTTCTTCTACCCTCAGACTCTATTTTCTTGAAAGTGATCAGGTCATCCGTAGTTGGAGAGTCCCTAAGGTGGTTCCAAGCATTATTTTGATTTCTACGTTCTTCCTTACACTCGTCGTTAAACCATGGAAAACGTTACAGGGAAATCCATTAGTTACGGGGATACACACCGACGCCGCGGCAACTATAAACGCCGTGAAATATGCCACTGCATCATCGATAGAAAGTGTACAGATGTCGTTCCAGGACAAATCCATGAGCTCCCTGTATCGTGTCCACTCGGCACGATCGACTTTCCACCGGGAAACATGTGGAGAGCACTCATCACCTTTTGTTAGTTTTATGACAATGGGGAAATGGTCACTCCCTTACGGATTCTTAATCACGTTCCACTCCAGATGCGGCAAGAGTGTACTCGATGCGATGCTTAAATCGATAGATGAGAATGTATTGTTTACGACACTGTAGAATTTAGGATCTTTCCCATTCATCAGGCAAGCATCTATGTTGAAGATGAAGTTTTCTATTAAGCGTCCTCTGGTATCGCAACGGCAACCTCCCCAAAGGATATTGTGTGCATTAACACCTCCCACGATAATATAGGGTTCGGGCAGTTCATAGATAAAGCTGTGACATTCTGTTTTTTAAAGATGGTAGTTCGGAGGGATGTATAGGGAGGTAATTGTTAAAGCTTATTAAACAGCACCGCACGGACCGCAACTGCCTCTAGGAGCGTTTTGAGCTGTAATTGCCGGCAAGCAACACCCTTATCTACTACTATTGCCACACAGCCAGACGAGGCAAGAGCGTCGTTACGGTCTTTTCGGTAAATGGCATACTGCCGGAGAAAGTTCGTGCGTGAAGGTTTAAGATGTGTTTCTTGGACACATGGCACCTTTGGAGTGTACCTATCTAAAAGTTATTTGATGTCATCTAGGTTGTAGAGTAAACCCCTGACATTCTACTGTAATATTTGTGTGTCCATATTATACGTGTTTTGTGCTGTGTGTCTAAGAGATATAAATTAGATTACCTCACGAGACTTTTCCAGGCCCCGTAATACGGGATTTTTCTTTCTTTGCGGCGCGCTCGAGGGAGCTGTGCCGTTCCTTGGGCGTCTGAGACGCCGGAGTTGCGCTCGTATCCATAACCTCGTCTGAGGAAAGTGCCCGCGCGGCGGGCACTATCGCGGGAGTGTTGGGCCGATCTGCACGGGCAGTGGCCCTGGGTCCAACAGGCCCGAGGGTCTGCTGGTCCTCTTTTGCGGGGGCCGGGACAGCGCTGGCTGTTCCAGCAGGGGGGGGGGAGCTGATGGCGTGACCGCCGTCGCACTCCGTGTGACGTGGGCGGCCGCCGGACGATGTAGCGCTGCCCCCGGCGCCACATCCGTGTAGGAAGGACTGGACTGACTGTTGGAATAGAAATGCTTACGTGCCTCTGGGAAAGTCAGATTTAGTTTCACCTTCAGTTCTATTATTTGTTTTTCTTTTTTCCACAAGGGGCAGGATCGCGAGTAAGCAGGGTGGCCTCCTTCACCGTTGGCACAGTGGGTTGCTGAACTGCAAACGTCAGAAGAGTGTCCAACGGAGCTACACTTAGCACAAGTAGCATGCCCTCTACAGGTTTGTGACCCATGCCCAAAACGCTGGAACTAAGAACATCGACGCGGGTTTGGAATGTATGGTCTTACACGTAGCTTGCAGTAACCAGTCTCAATTGATTCAGGAAGATTACTGATTCCAAAAGTAATTATTATATGCCTGGTTGGTATTTCTTTGTCATCTCGTCTTATTTTAATCCTTTGCACCTTGACAACGTTCTGTTCTTGCCATACTTCTAGTAATTCACTTTCACTAAGTTCGAGAAGGTCATCTTCCGAGATGACCCCGCGCACTCTATTCATCGTCCTGTATGGGCATACTGTGACGGGAATGTCCCCAAACGCTACAAAATTTGGAGTCTGTTATATTGTGGCTTGTCGCGAACTTCGAGAAGCAGATCACGGCTTCCCATCTTTGTTACTTTATAATCTGGGCCTATTGCTTCAGTGAGAGATTTGGCTACAAGAAATGGTGATATCATTCGGACGTTCTTAGTTTCGTGTTGACTGTGAACAACGTGGTATTTCGGAAAGGACTCATTGAGTTGCATAAAAAAAGCTGAATGGTTCATCGGTGCGCCCCCTCTTCAGGGAGCGATCAGGCAGTGGGGGAAAAGCGCTTGCCATACAAAGTTTGAAAATTCGGCGGCGATGGTGGCCACCCACCACCGAGCCCAACAAGGGGACGTTACAAAGTCGGGAGAATACCTGCAGACGCCAGCCATGCATCGCCGCTATAACCGAATGTAAAATGCTCAAGGTTGGATAATTACACCAGGTTAACCCTTGCCGCCCAGAATACGGAAGTTAGAAGAAGTGATAAGGAGACAGGAAAGAAGAAACAGCGAGAGAGAAAGCAAAATATTGAAGAGGGGGACCGGAAAAGGCGACTGCCAATTTCTTCCAGGTCGGTCAGTCTGGAGGTGCCGTCTACGTGAAGCAGAGGCCAAAGAGGTGTGTTGCCTCCTCCGGGGGGCCTTAAAGGTCCAAACACCCGGCATCGGCTCAACCCCCAGGATCCCCTTTTCCCCAGACACGGCTAAGCCGCGCACGGCTACAAGCGGGAGGGTCCAACCCTCGTGTGCTCGGGCACGTGGTGTCGCAACACACCAAACGCCTGCTGACGCAGACGCCCCTGCGGGATCTTTTTTTCTTCCTATTACCTTAATTTCGTCGCCAGATGTCCTGTAGCTTTATTCTTTCAGCGAAACGGTGTTCCCTCCTCCATTCTTCATATCAAAAGGCGAGATGCACGATGAATCTTCTCCTCACATTATTATTATTATTATTATTATTATTATTGTTGTTGTTGTTGTTGTTGTTGTTTGTGTTGTTGTTGTAGCATTTTGCAGATCGACAGAGAGTTTCAAACGACTTGGTATGTGGTCTCGATTTCCCAGTACGTATCCAGCTTTTCTGGACACGATGGTTTAGTTCGCGTGAGTGCCAGCACGTGGTGTACTGACCTTAAACTTTCCAAACTTCCCGGGCTGACGCGGTGATGACATCAACAAAAATAAAATAATTAAAAGCTATCCCTGCGCACTGAACTTCGCCACAATGCTTGTCCCGCCGGCGTAATCACTGTTCTTGATAAAGAGCAGCCGCTCGTCGCCTGGAAATGACTTATCATCCTAAGAGCGTTTAGTCGCGACGAGCGATGATTGATTCTGGGCTTTTGATGCGGTTCTTTTTTTTCCTTCTTTTTGTCTTGTCCTTTTCTTTTTCTTTTTGATGCTACGGAGTAAACAAGCTAGTGTAATCGTCAGAAGCACTCTGTGGCAGTGTTTCTTCAGTCGGCACACATTCCTAACGTCCGAACATCGCACAGCGTCTACGACAGACGCCGTCATGAACGGCTTTTGCTTTTGACCTGTCGATTTCCTTAAGGTGCCCCCAATTATTTCCCTAGCGACTTTGCTATCCGCACTCATGGACTACCGCAGCAGTTGCAAGTCGAGATGTGCTTAGGTATTAAGATATAAACATGGATATGTTAGTTTTGCACCTTGTGGCAAAAGGCACAACACAAGAATGGAGCAAACTGTCTCTGTGTCGTCGTCCGTTAGCATGCTATGGCCGAAGCTGCTCGCAATATTACGTCACATTTACTGGCCAGAGCCAGGTACACCTTTGGGTATGACATATATGGTACTCGCAGTTAGTTCCCAAAGTAGTCTCCTGTCACGGTTATCCACATGCGTGAAGAAAGACCGCTATTTAAAGTTATTGTGCAGTAATATATGCGGGATTTGTCTGTTCTCCATAATGACTACCATGTTGCCGTTCCACCTTTATAACATAGCCGCAATCTAGACTAGAACGTATCGAACGCCACAAGAGCTACCCACATACTCAAAGACCTCGCGCACAACTCCTGACACTTACTTGTATTCAAGAGTTGTGCAACTGCCAAGGACATCCTTAAGGAATGTTACATAAAGTATGGGATTCTACGTGCCAAAACCACGATCTTACTAGGAGGCACGCCATAGCGGGGGATTCCGGAATAATTTGGACCACTTGGGGTTTTTTAACGGGCGCCTAACCCTAAGTGCTCGGGTATTTTCGCATTTCACACCCATCGAAATACGGCTGCCGTGGCTGGAATTCGATCCCGTGACCTCGTGCTTAGCAGCCTAACCCCATGGCCAGTAAGCAACTACGGTGGCTAAGGAATGTTGGCAGTTCGAGGAAGGTGACAGTCGGCACGTGAGACAATTTGTTCCCACCCTCACTGCCCGAGAATCGTTACCGGCCATCGAAGAATGACACCGTTGAGTGCATCGTTAATAATGTGATGGAGCCCGCGTCCAAAATTTCGGACCCGAATCACCGTGTAACGACTGACGGCCAGGTATCTCGCTTATACGTGCAGTCGCCTGACAGCAGCCGGGCGCTGGCGTCGGCCACAGGACCTATTTGACCTCTATTCAACACTTGCCGACATTCTCGCCTTATTTCGCACCATCAGGTTTCAGCTGAACTGCTTGAAAGCCCTAATCACCAAGGCCATGCAACTAGCGCGCGACTCCCCTTTGATCATAGCTGGTGACTTCAACGCGCCGTACCACACCTGTGGCTACCCATATAACACTAACAAGGGGGAGGACCTCTGGCGTGAGGCTATAAACCTAAACTTGATGCTAGTCACGGACCCAGCGTTCCCCACCAGATGCGGAACATCGTCGAGCCGTGGCACGACATCGGATCTCACCTTTGTCAGGAGCATTGCAGCGGTCAAGTGGACAAATCTCGGGGTAGACTTTGGTAGCGACCATTATATATTGGCCACGCACCTCCAAGTCGAGCAGAAGAGACAGCGCATGTTCCAGTACACAGACTGGGACAAATTTTGCAAAATTAGGGAAGAGCGAACAGAGAGTGAGGACAACCCTAGCCTCGAACAATTGGTTGTACAGGTTAGACACGACATCAAAGCTACTACTAAAGAGGTTTGTACCGACCTCCCCGTGGAAAAAATGGACAGCCGTCTGGCTCACCTGTTGGAGGCCAAGCAGTCCCTCCTCGCCAGGTGGAAAGGACAACAGCTCAACCACAGGCTCAGAAAAAAGATATCGGAAATCAACAGAACTATAGAGGAATACTGCAGAGCCCTCTCTAAACAGCAATGGAATGAGGTGTGTAACTCGATCGACAGGAAGATGCGCAACGGGGGCATCTGAACCTCCTGAGGCATCTCCTCGACGAGACGAACACTAAAACCAACGAACGCAACACACTGGCGCGCACTCTACACACAGCCAAGCGACAATATTCGAGCAAGGAAATTTTATCCAAACTCGTGAAGTACCTATCGGTCGCAACGGGCCCTACACCTCCTTCTACCGACTACGAAGGCTCTGAGAACCCTGAGCGCGACGCAGAATTCGGGATTGAGGAGATCAGGCAGGCGCTCCACGCCCTCAACGGCAGATCGGCTCCGGGTCCGGGCAAGATCACAAACAAAGCTCTACGGAACCTGTGCGAGAAGTCCATCGAATACCTAACGGACATCATTAACCAAGCATGGATCAGTGGTAAAGTCCCGGAAATGTGGAAATCGGCCAGCACCATTGTCATCCCCAAGCAAGGCAAGCCGCCCAGCCTCGATAACTTCTGCCCAATTTCGCTCACATCGTGCGTGGGGAAGGTTGCTGAGCACGCAATCCTAAACAGGCTTTCACGCTACCTGGAGGACCACGGCATTTACCCACACAACATGATCGGCTTCAGGGTCGGACTCTCGACGCAGGACGCGATGAAGCTCATAAAACATCACATCATTGACTGTAATACGCGGGACACGAGAGCCATACTAGGTCTAGATCTGGAAAAGGCCTTTGATAACATTCTTCACTCGTTCGTTTTAAACACAATCTCGAGCCTTAACCTGGGGAAGCACTTTCATTCCTACACGAGATCTTTCCTGTCAGACAGAGAAGCCACCCTTAAGATCGGGGACCTGAATTCAGACATGATCAAGCTGGGGTCTAAGGGGACGCCACAAGGGGCAGTCATATCCCCAACCCTCTTTAACCTCGTCATGATTGGTCTATCCAGGACACTCTCTACTATCGACGGTATCAGTCATACCATATACGCAGACGACGTTACCATCTGGGGTACGGGAGGTAGTGACGGACAGGTAGAGACGGCCCTGCAAGAGGCGATTGATGCTACCGACAGATACCTTGAGTCCAAGGGCTTTCGGTGCTCACCGCACAAGTCGGAACTGCTTCTTTATCGACCCAAGCGCAGAGGCCCGAAACCAAAGGGATGGAAGCCACTCGCCGAATGCGACATAAAACTGCGCACAAACGACGGAGGCTATATTCCGAGGGTGGATGCTATCCGGATTCTCGGCATGATGGTAGAATCGAGTGGTTCAAACAACCAGACAGTGCTGCGACTCACTAAGAAGACGGAAAATGCCATCAGACTAATCAGACTCGGGGAAAATAACCTCGTGAGATTGGCACATGCGTTCGTAATGTGTTATTTCACTTACGTCGCGGCCATGCACAACTGGTAAATATTGGAGCGGGATAAGCTCAACGCATTAATCAGGAAGGCAATCAAGAGAGCTCTCGGCCTCCCCATATACACTCACACTGAACGGTTACTTCAACTTGGCATGCATAACACGCTAGAGGAAATGGTGGAAGCACAGGAGAGGGCCCAGTTCGTTAGGCTATCTACCACACAAGGTGGAAGGCACATCTTACAGGAGCTGGGCGTTCCCCCCACAGTAATCAAAACAAAGTAATAAAACAAAGAGCAGCGGGACCGCATCACTGTCGCCCCGATCCCACGAGACGTCCATCCAGAACACAACGTGGGAAGACGACGTGCGCGCGCGAAGGCTCTCCTGGAAAGGGCTCGTGAACGGGCTTCGGAGAACAGTTTCGTAGACGCAGCGCGCTACGCCGACGGACAGGCCTTCGCTGTAGTTAGCGTAGATCATGAAAGGCAAATAACGAACGCAATCTCGATTCGGACAACGTCCTCTGAGATCGCAGAGCAGGCTGCAATAGCGATGGACTTATTGGACGACAAGAGGACATCAATCTACAGTGACTCGATCTCAGCTGTTGGGGCATTTGCCAAAGGAACCATATCCGAACAGGCCCTAGGGATACTAGGAATCAAGGAGATCAAGCCACACACATTGATCTGGTTTCCAGCCCACATGGGACAGATCGAGAGTGACCCGCCCAACCTCAATGAGTCGGCACACGGAGCTGCGCGAGGGATCACCAACCGCGTAGCTACCGGGCAGCGTGACGCTGGGGGTACTGACAATCGGGACTCTCCTTCCTCGTACACCGAAATTACTAAGCACTTTTACTTGGCTCGGAGGATCTACCCCCTCCCACAATGCAAACTCAATAGACCTCAGGCTTTGACACTAAGGTTTCTACAGACGGGGGCATACCCAAACCCCCTACTTCTTCACAAGATGCATTTGTTGCCCCGAAATTCAGGCAACAAATGCATGTGCACTATGCAATGACTTAGCGAACTTACCTCACATGCTCTGGCGATGTCCCGCGTTACGCGGTGATGAAAGCAACACTTCTTCACGCTAGGATGCGGTCCTACACAGTCCCAAACTCGAAGAACAGTTGTGGGCTGTCCAAAGGGCCCGCGACGCGGCGGAGAAGCTCGGCCACTCTGTCCCGACGTGGGAGCGGCCCGCTGCGCGCTAGTGCGCGACCTAAAGGACCCTAATAAAGTTTTTCATCCTTCCATCCAACCCTGTTGACGTTACGTTGTTTTTTTTTATTTTTAGGTCATCTTTTATATTTAAGCTAATGCTGTCCTGAGATTTCCAGCGGTTTCAGCTTTCCCAAAATTCCCACGTTTTTGTCGGCCTCTCTTCATATTTTGGGGCATTTTTAATAGACGTTGAAACGATAGCATGGTCCCCTGACCACGCTGCTCAAAAAGTCACTTTATTTTCCTGAGTTCTTGTGCAAGCTTCTGCCTTCTTGCCGTTCATCCACCTCCTGATTTACCTGTCACTTGTATCTCATTTTGACGACTACAATTCCGCGAACGTTGGCAATGATATAATGACCACGTGATTGAAGCCGTTTACATCAATTCTACCGTGGACACGACAGCCGTTCTTGCTCAATGCGAATGCAAATATTGCATTATTGAGCGCCATTCCTAAGCTTATAAATTCATAGTCTAAAAATTATGCGGATCCCACGCACTGTGCGAATCGATGCTTTCTGTGTTGCTTGCTTTGATTGACGTTAATTAACGGTAATTCTGACTGCGAATGCATGATTTCATCTGCGTTTAGTGCAATACGAGAGTGGTGAGTTGATGGCAAATGTTATCTTGCATGCACTACTGCTGTTTGTATGCGTAGTACACAACATACAGCGAGTCGTGTTTGCTTGAGGCGTTGTTGTGCGCCATTGTTTGTAATCTGTGAGAGGGTTGAGCATTGTCATTGCTTCACACGGTACATCGTATTGCGGCAGACGTGTTGGCAGAATGATGGTGTTCTACGTGCCAAAACACTATCTGATTATGAGGCACGCCGTATTGGCGTACTCCGGATCAAATTTCATACCCTGGTGTTCTTTAACGTGCTCCAAAATCAAAGTGCACTACCGTTTTTGCATTTCGCTCCCATCGAAATCCGGATCACGCGGCGGAGATCGAACTCGTGACCTCGAGCAATGCCACAGCCGTCAAGCTACCGCGGTGGGCACATAAGTGTTGATTTGACGTGCGACCACTTAAGTAGTGTCACCTATACCCTACAGTAATTAATTGCGGCTTTGCGTCTGCACTCCCTGCGGCAGTTGTCCGCTTGACAATTGCATGGTGTTTATTTTTTAGAAATAGCACAAACGTACAGCACCGGGCCTTCAGTTTGTCCGAAAGCGCTGACGCATCTTTAGTACTAAAGTTTCGTTATGTTCTCACGTCGTCTTTTTTCTGTCCCGTCCTTCCCCCCTGTATGAGAACTGCGAGCGAAGAATGGCAAGGCTGTTATTCACTCGTTTCGCGAATACCCCGGTTCTATCCATTCTCCGCCTCTTCTCCCTGCCCCTTCTCTGCCATTCTATTTACCTCTATTCAGGAATTGCAAGTTAGGATAAGGGTAAGCGCCGCAGTTTCTGCAATGCTTTTTGCGGTAAGTCACGGATAATTACAGCTGTCAAGAGGCTAATGTGACGACGCCCAGGGAGCTCCAGATTGTACCATCCACATGTGACGCGATGGAAACGTCCAGACGAGTTTGTTGCGCCGCCTTTCCTCTTTTCCACTCTCCTTCCATGTATGTGCATACTCTGAACCCCCCTCCGACACGGCGTGCAAGACAGCAACAGCACCACTGGAAAAGTTGAAGGAAGAAGGGAAGAAAGCTTCACTTTAAAAAAAAGTTGTCTTTATTTGTTGGCGTACAGTGGCGTGTCGGCGAGGCGTCAACGCGTCTTTTGCGAGATTTCTAAGCGGCGAGAGCCAAGTGGCCGAGTTAATTGCCCACTAGACTTTCTGCCTTCAGGAGCAACCTTATCCTGTTGCCAAGGCGCGAATTATCTATCCAGTTTGCTACAGACCTACAAGACCGTTTTTTGTTTAGCCTGTTCATTATTTACACCCTCCACAGCTATACTGTGGAGGTACTTTTTTTCACTACACTGCATTAACAAGTGAACTTGTTTTCAAATTATATTCTCTAATAATATTGCATTCTTGCTATCATTGTCGTATGTAATCTACACAGAGTACTCAGGCACGGTCTAATGAAAGCTTTTAATTGTTTCCTCATTACGTGTGCCATTGTAATGCAAATAAAGGTAATTTGAACTCATTTTCTCAGAAATAAACGCTGAATGAACAAGAACTGAACAAGATCAAGAAGCGCCGTAGTGCTCGATCTTATGATGCCCCTATTCGCAAGCATATATTTGTGTTTTTTTTTGGGGGGGGGGGAGGAGGGCGGGGGCGATGTGCTCTTGTACCGTAGAAACATCCCTCGGACGCCTCTGATGTGCTAGTTTTTATTCTCAAGCACCCACTGTAAACTGTCATCGCCGCAACTGCATGATGCCCTGGTAGCAGGCCACCATGGCGTGTCCTGCAAGTATGACCACGCTGATTCATTTAGGTTGGCATATACTATTTTCTGCGTCATACTTCATAACATTTATTTTTCAAACTATTCCAGAGCTCTAAAAGGCCGTCCAACTCATTGGGCCCCTTTCCTCTGTTTGTTTCCGCAAAGTGTGTGTCTATCGCTGTGGTTACCAAATACGCCCAATGGTATGCTACCACTCAAGCTTTTCTGGCGACCTGAGCAACTGAGCTCGCATGCTTTCTTCAACACGGCGTTGACGTTCAATATGGGTATCCTAAAGCACTTTTCGCGGACTTCACTCACCGCTTTCTCTCCAGTGTCATCTCTTACACTACTCGCTCGTGCTAGACACAACACGAACACGCAACGACCTTAATGAAGTATCAGTTAAACTCTAGTTGACATGCTGTCGATGTACATTTCCGCTGATCACCGGGATAGAAGCGTGATCCTGTCTTTGGTGACATTATCGGTCTACAGCGTCGCTCAACAACACCGCTCGTTATTCATCGCTTTTTATTTTGTCGACAAGAACACACTGTATTTTCTCTGAATATACTTTCGGCTTTAGGTGTGACCTTGCACACCCGCTTATTCTGATACGCTAACGGCGACCGTTGTCGTCAGGCTGCCGCCTCATTCTGAGCTTCGTCATCACCAGAGAGCACAGAAAGGTGTTTTCACAAACTAGCCACGTGATTCGAGCCCCTGTATTCGCAGCATTCTGCATTTGGGAGCTGGGCATGCTGACCATTACGTTACCACCTCCCCCCACCCCTTTCGATTTATCTGCCTTCCTACTTCTCGTTTTCGTCGCAGACGAAGGCAGAACGGACGCAGAAACGAAAAAAAGATTGCTTGAGCCGCCAGCTGACACATGCCCTTAACTTTGGCAAGCTACTCTCATTGGAGCGCATGTGCATGACTTGCGGCTACGTGCAGGTCATCGCCTAAGCTTTATTGTAAATTTGCTTTCACTGCCTCTTTTCGGTTAAAACGAAAACGCTGTACAAAAATGAGACCTATCGTTGTATCTTTTAATTGTTTTCTAGGTTGAAACCGAAAACGTTCATTCCTAAATTTGAAGCAGCAACAGCTTCATCATCTTGAACGCTCATTTACACAAATAGTGATTTTTTAAAGAAACGACGTAAGGATACTGTATTTCGAGGTCATGTCGCTGCCAATGCAGGCCGGCACCACGTATCGAGGAAAGGCATCCCACTGCCAATGCACGCGGCAGGTTACTGAATGATGAAAACACGACTGTTTTTCAGTTCTCGCAACTTATACACAGAACACAAGGCACCCGCCACCATTACACATTTTTTTTTTCGACAACAGCGACAACAACGGCGGACTGGTATACTTCTTAAATGGGTTGATTTTATTTTTCATCGCATAACCGCAAGCGCAGGGAGCGCCGCGCGTATACCGCGGCCACGTACCGTTGCCGCGCTCTTCTTCCTCTAGCAATATGGCCGCAGGCTGCTTCATGCTCTCCCGTAGGCGGCAGCTGGGTCTAGCACTCCAGCGTCGACCGAGCAGCGTTATCGGCTGCACAACCTATAGGCTCCTCTCTACGCCTTTGCATTCCAGTTGGACTCTGCCGTCGCGAAGCTACCCTGCTTTGTCGAATATGGCTAGGGGTTGCCTTCACTAAGTCTTTTGCATCCCTAATCGGATGGGCCGACGACTCCTCGTGGGATGACTGTGGTAGTGAGGAGACACTTCAACACCTTCTCTGTGACTGTCCTCGCTACAATTTACAAAGATGATCGCTCGCATTCGCAATTGAGCGCTTTGACCAAAGACCTCTAACAGAAGAACTTATTTTAGAATGCCGGCATCAGAAGCCATCGCAGCGGAGGGCGACGAGGGCACTGCTGCAATTTTTAAGGGCAACAGAATTGGCCAAGCGGCTGTAGCCTGAACAGATGGTTATAGCGCTGGAAAATGCTACTGTGCTGTGCGGTGACGGTATGCGGTGACAGTGACCGGCTGTGATTGTACGTCTATGCACCTTTCTTTCTTTATGTCTACTTTGCTATCACTTTACCTCCCCCTCCATCTCTCCCCAGCGAAGGATAGCAAATCGGATATTGCCATCTGGTTAACCTCCCTGCTTTTCCCCTTTCTTCTGTCTCTCTCACTCGCGCGCTCTCTCTCTAGCACTCCAGAAGTTTAAGTATATAACCTCCTTGCATAGAAATGACAGCATGGTTGCTAGTATATGTTGGCTTGGATATGTTTGGCACGAGGCCAAAGACGGCACCCTGTCTTGTAACGCGTTCTTATGTTTGCGTTCGCGTCTTTGTCTTGAAGGGGTGCTTACCGTAACATGCTGCAATAGTGCTTGTGTTGAGCGTATGTAAGGCGAGAAACGCTGTTCTAAACTGTCTGTTCTCTAACTTGTGCAGTAAACCCATGTTTATAGTATTCTTGAAATAGCAAGAGTCACAATTATGGCAACCGTAACTGCAAGCGTCACGGTATGGTCGTACCTTGTCGCGACAGCGCAGTTGTAACCCACAGGCCCTGCCACCTTTCCCAATGTATTGAGACGTGCTTCCACCTATGTTTGCTCCTCCTTTTTCTCAATAAATGAAGACATTCATTCATTCATTCATTCATTCATTCATTCATTCATAAATTGCTGAATCTGGCAACGTTTAACGCTAGAACGTTATCAACTGAGGCGAGTCTAGCAGTAAATTAGCGGGCAGTAAATGGGATATAATAGGCTCAGTGAGGTTAGGACAAAAGAAGTATATACAGTGCTAAAAAGCGGGCACGTCCTGTGCTGCCGGGGCTTAGCGGAGAGACGAGAACTCGGAGTCGGATTCCTGATTAATAAGGATATAGCTGGTAACATACAGGAATCCTATAGCATTAACGAGAAGGTGGCAGGTCTTGTAAAACTTAATAAGTAAATTTGAAGGTCGTACAGGTCTACGCCCTTACATCCAGTCATGATGACCAGGAAGTCGAAAGCTTCTAAGAAGACGTAGAATCGGCGATGGGTAAAGTCAAAACAAAATACACTATACTGATGGGTGACTTCAATGCCACGGTAGGCAAGAAGCAGGCTGGAGACAAGTCAGTGGGGGAATATGGCATAGGTTCTAGGAATAGCAGGGGAGAGTTATTAGAGTTTGCAGAATGGAATAATATACGGATAATGAATACCTTGCTCCGGAAGCGGGATAGCCGAAAGTGGACGTGGAGGAGCCCGAATGGCGAGACTAGACATGAAATAGACTTCATACTCTGCGCTAACCATGGCGTCATACAAGATGTGGACGTGCTCGGCAAAGTGCGCTGCAGTGACCATAGGATGGTAAGATCGCAGATTAGCCTAGGCTTGAGGAGGGAACGAAGAAATTGGTACATAAGAAGCCGATCAATGAGTTAGCGGTAAGTGGGAAAATAGAGGAATTCCAGATCAAGCTACAGAACAGGCATTTGGCTTTAATTAAGGAAGAGGACCTTAGTGTTGAAGCAGTGAACGACAATCTTATGGGCATCATTAAGGAGTGTGCAATAGAAGTCGGTGGTAACGTTGTTAGACAGGATACTGGTAAGGTATCGCAGGAGACGAAGGATTGGATTAAGAAACGTCAATGTATGAAAGCGCCAACATAATCTTAATCCATAAGAAAGGGGATGCCAAAGACTTGAAAAATTATAGACCGATCAGCTTACTGTCCGTCCCCTACAAAGTATTTACTAAGGTAATAGCAAATAGAATCCGGAACACCTTAGACTTCTGTCAACAGAGGACCAGGCAGGATTTCGTAAAGGCTACTGAGCAATAGACCATATTTACACTATCAATCATATGATAGAGAAATGTGCGGAATATAACCAACCCTTATATATAGCTTTCATTGATTACGAGAAAGCGTTTGATTCAGTCGAAACCTCAGCAGTCATGCAGGCATTACGGAATCAGGGTGTAGACGAGCCGTATGTAAAAATACTGAAAGATATCTATAGCGGCTCCACAGCCACCGTAGTCCTCCATAAAGAAAGCAACAAAATCCCAATAAAGAAAGGCGTCAGGCAGGGAGATACGATCTCTCCAATGCTATTCACAGCGTGTTTGCAGGAGGTATTCAGAGACCTGGATTGGGAATAATCGGGAGTAAGAGTTAATGTAGAATACCTTAGTAACTTGCGATTCGCTGATGATATTGCCTTGCTTAGTAATTCAGGGGACCAATGGCAACGCATGCTCACTGACCTCGAGAGGCAAAGCAGAAGGGTGGGTCTAAAAATTAAACTGCAGAAAACTAAAGTAATGTTTAACAGTCTCAGAAGAGAACAGCAGTTTACGGTAGGTAGCGAGGCACTGGAAGTGGTAAGGGAATACATCTACTTAGCGCAGGTAATGACTCCAGATCCGGATCATGAGTCTGAAATAATCAGAAGAATAAGAATGGGCTGGGGTGCGTTTGGCAGGCATTCTCAGATCATGAAGAGCAGGTTGTCATTATCCCTCAAAAGAAAAGTGTATAACAGGTGCGTCTTACCAGTACTCACCTACGGGGCAGAAACCTGGAGGCTTACGAAAAGGGTTGTACTTAAACTGAGGACGACGCAATGTGCTATGGAAAGGAGAATGACGGGTGTAACGTTAAGGGATAAGAAAAGAGCAGATTGGGTGAGGGAACAAACGCGATTTAATGATATCTAAGTTGAAATCAAGAAAAAGAAATGGGGATGGGCAGGGCATGTAATGAGGAGGGAGATAACCGATGGTCATTAAGGGTTACGGACTGGATTCCAAGAGAAGGGAAGCGTAGCAGGCGGCGGCAGAAAGTTAGGTAGGCGGATGAGATTAAGAAGTTTGCAGGGACAACATGGCCAGAATTAGCACATGACCGTGGTAGTTGGAGAAGTATGGGAGAGGCCTTTTCCCTACAGTTGGCGTAGCCAGGCTGCTGTTGCGGCTGAGGCTGATGATGATGAAATCGCTGCAGAAAATAGCGTGTCTTCATCTCCATGCATAACCACACTGTCTCTCACCTGAACTCTCCCATCGCAAAACAATGTGGCTGCGTTGCAAATGGCTGGGCGTCGCATATACAATTTTCTAGGAATGGCCGGAAGCGCGGCGTGCGTTTGGACTAACGACGCTCTTCGCGCAGCACTTTCGTCTTATGCGTCTTTGCGAAACCGAGTGAAGGGCAGGAGGGTAACACGCCTTCCTGAAATGAGACGTTCGGAATAACCCTTTTTTTGACGGTTGGACATATGTCAAGGGCCCATGATACGAACCACCTTCAAATCGGTATCAGCTTGCAAAGGGGGAACTCAGATGAAACGTTGTCAAGCACATAGGTTTTTAATTATCATAAGGATATATTTAATGAAATTCCTTAAAATAGGTGAAAGGCGACTAATAAGCATTTAAATTTACTATATTACTAAGACTTCCTGCTATAGTAAGGTTGATGTCTCTTAAAGCCTTCTAAATGAAATAGTTATGAAAAATAAATAGTTGTGTTAAATGTGTAAACGCACACGCAAGGAAAGTCCTAGTCCCATTTCCCAGTATTCACTCAATGAAGATGTCGCACGTCTATACTGTCACGTTGTCGTGATATGAAGAACAAGGCAGTTACAAAAGAGTGAGTCACGAATATAACTCATTATAAAAGGCGACCTTGCGCAGGAAAACACTCAAACACAACGATAGGTGCTCGCAAAGTAGGGCTTCCTCTGAATCTGAACTACGGATCAAGGCATCGGTTCATCAGATTGGAACGCTCGCACATTGCAGCGCAATCTCGGGTCCTCAAATGTGATGTAGAATGTACGCCAGTATTCGCTTCACGCGCGCAATCTGATAAGATAATGCTATTTCGCTATTGAATCCGTGACAATATACTGGATACTAGAAACACATGCGGATGCGTCTTAAGCTAAGCAATAACTTTGGAACAGTGATTCACGCGAAAGAAAGTTAACCCAAAATATAAAAAAAATAATGTACTGTTGCTTTGAATACTAGCTGAAACATAGAGCTCGTGGTAGAAAGGGCCCCCAAGACTGCATAGCGGCACCAACATACCCAAGTTTCAAGAGCTAAACACTTTCCAATTACTGGTAATTATCAAACCAGCATTTCGTAGTTCAAATTATGTAGCCCTGTAGTCCAGGGGCCAGTACCACGGGCACTGTGTTGGAGCTTTACGTATGTCAGCATTAATTGTCACAAAAACACAATATTTTTTCTTTATGTCTTAACATCAGACAGCCAAAATATATGCAGCAAAACTCTCATCTTAATATTTCAGTACTTTTCGTTCCAACGTACATGTACGTGCTGATCCATATTTATTTATTTATTTATTTATTTATTTATTTATTTATTTATTTATTTATTAGTATTACCCTCACGGCCAGAATATGTTACAAAATAGTGAAAATGTATCGAATGCTTTCCCCCAGGCAGCTGTTTTTACTCCTGATGATGCCAGGAAACCGAGCCTGATGCCACCAACGCTCAGAAATCTAATCGGGAGTGCGCACAGTGTTCTCGCACACCTCGTGTGATGTACCCTAGCGCTGAGGTGCTTCTTTTATAATGTAGAATATTTCATTGTAAAAGCAGAAGTGCACGGTTGAGCACATGTGCTTACGCTCATGAACTTGATTTGCGCCACGAAAACCTGTCCAAGCTTTCACACTTGCTTTATAAGAAGCCTACAGCACCATCAATATGCCGGCTGCTTTTACCGCACCAAAGAACACTATTAAACCAAAGAAATATTGTTGACATGATTTTATCATTCGAGTGTTCAGATTGGTAACCTCTGGATGCGGAGTAAGTTGAGAAGTTGTGTGCGTAAATGACAAAGCTACATTAATTATATTTTCAGTAATTGATTTTACGTGACTGAAGAAAATAAGCAGTTTCGAGCCCGTGCTCGAGATTATCTAGCAAAACGAAAAAATTTTGATTAAACAAGTTTTTTTAAGAGCCATGGGAACAAAAATTTTCAAATATAAACGCTCTTGGAAAGCATAACAGACGCAGACAAAGAACATCTGTAAAGTCACAGAAAGAACAGCACTCCAAGACGGGAAACAAAGGAGTAACCACACACTCAATGCGCTAACAACTTGAAGCGCTGTTCTTTCTGTGATAATGAACCAACTAGCCCCGCAGTCCTCCCTTGCAAACCTCTAAAGTCAACCTGACTGCACCTAGCTTTTTGCGATACTATCATCAATAGTATGACTCCGTGAGCATGTTCCTTGTTGCCAGTCCGCTTTCGATTTTTATTCACGCTGTTTCTTTAAGGTAGGTAGCTTAAAATGGTGGTGTCAATACAGCAGTGATCGTATGCTGTCGAAAGCTTGCTTGGTCGCAGAAGCGATGCATGACGCAATGATGGTGCAGATTTAGCGCGTTGCTGGTATCAAGACAATGCGCTGACGCCAAGGGAAGGGAGATAACGAAAGTGAACAGCTTGGTAGCTGCTCACGGAGCCGTACCGACGGTGACGGTGCCGTCGTGACGAAATCTGAGGCGGCGACATTGACGGCTAAAGCCTGTTTCACATGCTGCGACTGCAACGACGAAAATCGGTGCTGTCGCACGCGTCGCAATGCGATTTTTAGAGGGCTCATTTCACATGATTGCGATTTCAACAATGCGACTGGTGCGACGCCCAGGGTTGCTTACTGCCAGGTTTCGTGGCACACGCTGCATAATTACTTTATTGTAGTGAATAAAATGTTTACACTCTAATATTATTGACTTATCTTGATTAGAAGCAAATAATATGTACGTTTACTAATTTAAAACCGTTAGTTAAGATTTGTCTTGGAGTGCGCGACGGCGGTTTCTGTAGTTCAGTGCGACATCGCGCACGTAAACAGCTGTTTGCAGGTGGTTCAGCGATTCTTTATTCTATGGTTCAGCGCTGTGTGTTGTCTTATCTACCTTCTATGACCGTTTCGTTTTGCCTGCGCTACAACAATCTACAAGATGGCCGGCCTCTCACCGTATATGCAGTATTCGGAATTCGGCTGCCACGAAGTTGTGTCAGCCCAAGAAGATCCTCGCGCTACCCGTGCTAGGCGTCAGCTTCTGGAGAAATGATGCGTGTGTATTGCCCGTCATTGCGCATATGTGGTGCCTGCTCCTAGCCATATTCTTACGCCAAACGCATCAAGAAGCACCAACCCGAACGCCCGCGTGTGCCCCTGAACGAAGCCTCAAACGATCTGTGTGATTACGACGTGGAATGAAAATTGTGTTGTGAAATTCAACCTTAGCGCTAGCCTGGTTCGTCCATCGCCGTGCTTGCGCTGCGAATATATATATGGGAGCACTCTATAAATATTTCTAAAGGCGCAAAAGCCGACGCATCAAATGTTTCGAGCAGTTACCGTCACTTTTGTAGAAACCTGTACGTTGTAACATAGCATTCTAAAAGACACGCTTCTCGTCCACTTGTCCCGTGTCTCGCGCTGGTAGTATACTCGGAACTTCTAACAAGAAGACCATATCAGTACGCGTTATTCATAATGCAGGATCGTAGGCCCACGGCAGGCGCACTTGCCGTAGAATTTTTCAGCTTTCTGCTCAGCCTCGCACGCCTCTCACGGTTAGCCTGTTCTGTGGAAATAAATATTATTATTATATTATTAATGTTATTAGATATTATAGTTTCTTCACTGTAATTTATAGCAATCTTCCAGATTTCTTAAGCTAGAAAGAGCGTAGGTTAGGGCGTGTTAGCTAGTCATGCATTTAACCTGTATTAGATCAACATTGTTACGACATGCTTATGGGAGTCATTTCAAACTAGATTGCTCAGCCAGAGGAAGTACAAATGCAAGCCTCAATGTTTGTTCCAATTTGGTATTCCCAAACAGATTATATTGGCAGAATTTTGTGTCTGCTTGCATTTCCTGCAATTCAATGTTCAGAGCTGGAAAAACTGATTCCTTTTCTTGCTGTCGAAAGGCTGCTTCAATGTCGATAGCAAGCTATAATTATTCATTTCGAAAGTGTTAAGCAATGACTATATGTCTAAGCTTATCAATGCGTTCTTATTCCACGAACACAATCAAGTTTTCTCTCTCCGTCTCATTGACAGCCATGGAATAAAACCGTTCACTTTCATAAGTACCAGGATGCAAACATTCTGGAGTTTGTCCTGAGCATTTGTCTGCATCCTATAGTGTGCATGTTTGTATCAAGTTCTGGTGTTACAATCTATAGTAATTAACTATAGTGCAACAGAAATACGATGGACAGGAACGAAGTGAACACACAGAGCGCTTCGTTCTTGTCTGTTGTCAATCTGTTGCACTTTAGTTAATAATGAATACACAGAAACTCATCTAGTTTTCAGTTATTATGTCGGGCTTATAAGCCCGCTTGTGTCCTGGAATATCTGCACGGCTATGTATCCTGTAATTTAATTTCTGGCCATGTGCTTGCAAGTCACGTGTCAATCTCCTAATTTTCCTGACAATCTTGTGTGATGTGCAGGCCCAAATAGTTTCTGGTGAATCCATGCAGGGTGTTGTGCAAGGTGTAATCTGCACTACAAGTGCTGCTTTGATATCTTTCAGTTCAGCTTTTCTAGGTGTAGGATGACCTGGAATGGTACTCACTTATATGGGGTTTAGCTTTATGTAATGTCATACTACTGTTACACTGCTATTGCCATGCCATATGTGCCTTATGTTTGCTTGCAGCTTCATGATTAGCAACCTCCTCTGTGTGTTTGGCAGTTGCATATAGTCTCCTGGCCTAATTGTTTGCCCCCCATATTCCACGGTATGGGCCTGTTGTGTTTCAAGTTCAGGCACTCCCGAGGTTGTGTTTCTGAAGGGAGGGGTAGTCGTCTTTGCATCTCATATGCTAGCTGGCATAGTATCTTGGGACGAGGTTCTGAGCTCTTGAGACAAAGAATTTGTGCTGCAGGCTGCAACTCTACTGTCTAGGTGCTTGTTCGTTAGCTCTTTCTCATAGAGGTCTTCAAACATGGTAAAGTTGGAAAGACCTGTTATTACTACCCGATGCCTGTATTCGATGAGTTGTCTTTTTTGTGTGCTGCTGGTAATTCATACCGTACCATACCTTGGACACAAGCACAGCATCTGCGATTTTCTATAGTATCCACTTGTCCACCCCCATTATTTCGAGATTATTCTTTTCACCAGGTGTGCAAGTTGCGTCCAGGCATTGCATAATTGTTTCATCCACGTGCTGGCTCTGCCGTCATGGGCTTACACTAGCTGAGGATTTGTGTTTGTTGACTTGCGGGTATACTTGTCCAGCTCTGTGTAGCACAATGTGCAATCTGGGGTAGTTCTTGATTCTAGTCTTTTTTACGACGTCGATGTAAGGTGACTTATCAGAAACCGAGAGGTGACATTGACCAAGAAAGTCTGTAGGGTTGTCGAGAGCTTGTTGCATCATTCTCGATTTCTGTATAAGATAGCTATCCCATAGACTGTAGTACACCATAAACTGTAGTACTTCTTGTAGTATGCCTGTGTTGGTGTGGGTGGCCCACATGTACCTCCAACATTCACCCGGAATTTTCTGTCTTTTAATAAGTTACTGTTGGATTTAAGTGCTCTACCAGAAATGTTTTTGCTCATCATTCCTCTTATTAGAGCAGCATGAGGTACTGCTGTTAAAAGCCTCTTCACTCTCAATTCTTTCATAAGCGGTATTACACAATGTCCTGCAATAAAGTTTCTGCTGCTTATGGCCCACTCATATCTGCCAGAAGGGACAACTCTTGAAAAAGGTTTTCTTTGTGCTATGTGTGCGACATATATGTAGTATGAGCATTCATGCCTTGACATTATACATCTGTAGAACCAGCTTCCTGACAGAGTACTTGCTATACCTGATCATGCTTATTTGTGCAGTGCTGTTGAACAATACATATTGATGCAATGAATATTTACACACTCGAATTATCACGAAACATGGTTGTTTTACAATTCTGCCCTTTGCTTTCTATTGGTGTTAGATTTTGCATAAGCATGCCCCCTATGCAATAGTATTTTGAAGTGTAAGGGTTCAATAAAAGGTGATGAACTAAGTCTAAGTGCAAGAGCTTTTTTTATCACCTATGACTCCCATCGAAATGCGACTTCCATGGCTGGCAAAACAACCCCTCGCCTTGTGTTAGCAGCAGAATGCTATAGCCACAGTGGCAGGTGAACAAATTGAAGAACAATATTTCTGTCGATAATTTTTTTTCTTGCCTGTATGTAAGTAAAGTTTGCAATAAGTTTGTCATTGCAAAAAAGCCCGGTTTGTGTTCTTTTATTGAATAAACCACATATTGTGCATAATTGAAATGCAGAAATTTGTTCTAAAATCCTCGGGTTATATATGTTCTTGCAAGTAGCATGGTATTTAATTACTTATAAAGATAGTAATCGCAGCCGATATCGTTATATGGTTTTACACACTAATATATGTGATCACAAACTTATTAGAAACTTACTAGAAACATGTAAGGCATGAATGTTTCTGCACACTTAATCAGCCGTGAACGTGCAAGAACTGCTTGTACTGGCTGACTTCACTGCACAGTTTTGATTTACTTTTCTTCAGCGTGTCGTTTTATACTGTTTTATCCCCACAAGAACAGGCCGTTTGCCTACTTTTCGCATTGTTGCACGAGTTCTATATGATTGTGCAGGAGGGTACGTTGTCGCTGTGCCACTATAGCAAGCAATTTACTTAATCT
This sequence comes from Dermacentor variabilis, assembly GCF_050947875.1. NCBI lineage: Eukaryota > Metazoa > Arthropoda > Arachnida > Ixodida > Ixodidae > Dermacentor > Dermacentor variabilis. The sequence goes on from NC_134568.1 coordinate 46,746,457, forward strand.
ACTAGCTGTACAGTTAATTACCTTGCAGAGCAAGTGTTCACACAGATGCAGTAAGGATACAAAGTCCGCAACATAGTCAAAGTTTATTGGTTTCTGTGCAAGAAAAAAAAATTTTTCCAGAGAAGAGGTGCAACTTAACGTGCATGTCATGTTTTATTCAAGCCACGGATTTAATGCTAACGTAGCAAATTCATTACTATAGCCTACACTTTCGCTCTGTCAAATTTAATAAGAGGCAAGATAAGCTTTCAAGATGCATCGGGAAATTCATGCTTGAAAACCGACAAGAAAATGCAACTGAACGGTACCGCGTTCAGCGCAACGTTGAAACTTCGGGTACTTTGCTGTCTTGCCATTTGCCCTTGCCAAGGTTGAAATAATTCAAGCTGCTCCGTAAGCGCGATTTCTGCATGCTACTCAGCAAAAGAAAATTGTGACGACCTCGTCGTCTGCTGGGGATCGAACACCTCCTAGCACTGACAACTCGCAAGGCGTACGAAGCAAACGTGAAAATGCACTTCATTTGCTGTGTAGTGTGTCAACAAACGCATAGAAATCGGAGAATGCAATCTGCGGTACAAGTTTTTTATTCTTTCTTCGCGTACGTACCGAATTCGACGATCCACGTCTCCGCGCATTGCACTTGTCGTGCGAGACGCCATTTTCCAAAATAAACTGGCGAAATAGCTCCGTTGACAGCTCTCCGCGCAATTTCGACGGAAAATCGCAGCGATCGGTACGACGGTGCGACTGTGCGACCAACCGGTTGGTCGCAGCCGAAAATCGGGGGGTCGGCACTGCGACTGCGATTTTCATCGCAAACGACGGAAATCGCACTTCCGGTGCGACGAAAATCGCATCATGTGAAACAGGCTTAAAGCGTGTTTCACATGATGCGATTTCCGTCGCACCGGAAGTGCGCTGTCCGTCGTTTCCGACGAAAATCGCCGTCGCATTGCCGACCCCCCGATTTTCGGTTGCGACCAACAGTTTGGTCGCACAGTTGCACCGTCGCAGCGATCGCTGCGGTTCTCCGTCGAAATTGCGCGGAGAGCTGTTTCGCCGGTTTGTTTTGGGAAATGACGTCTTGCTCAACGAGTGCAATGCGCGCAGACATGAGGCAGTTTTAGTTACACGTACGTAGAGGCTTCACGTACGCAAATGTGAAAAGCCTACGTACCTTACGTGCACGCCATCTGAAACGCTTTTAGCTACACGTATGCGACGCACGCCAAGAGGGACCCCGTAGCTCCATCTATCGGGAAATGTGAACACGGCGGTAGCCAATTCAATCCTGTCGCCGTGTTTCGATGCAAGCCGTCTGCGCGCGCGCGGCCCGCTATCGCTTGTTCGTGATCTCGCGGAACTCCCACGCGAAGCTGTCTACGTGCGAAAGAAACGCACGCAAAGAAATGAATCTCACGTACGTCCGTGAGACCAGCGCGCGGCCGCTACGTTCTACGCATGCGCTCTGCTGGCACGTAGAAGCTGTACGTACGCAAAGCCTCTACGTACGTGTAACTAAAACTGTCTATGAATTGCCGAATTCGGTGCGTACGCGAAGGGAGAATAAAAAACTTGTACCGCAGATTCAATTCTCCCCTTTCTATGTGTTCGTTGACACGCTACGCAGCAAATGAAGTGCATTTTCACGTTTGCATCGTACTCTTTTGCAAGTTGCCACAAGACGACATGGCCTTTTGGAGTCTTCACAATTTTCTTTTGTTGAATAGCGTACAAAAATCGCGCGTACGGAGCAGCTTAAATAATTTCAAGCTCGGCAAGGGCAAATGACAAGCCAGCAAAGTACCCGAAGTTTCAACGTTGTGCTGACCGCGGTACCGTTCAGTTGCATTTTCTTGTCGGTTTTCAAGCGTGAATTTCCCTATGCATTTCCCGATGGTAAGGTTATCATACCTCACTTATTAAATTTGACAGAGCAAACGTATAGGCTATCGTAAGGAATCTTCTACGATAGCATTAACTTTGTGGCTTGAATAAACAGTGTCGTTAATTTGTTTTCGAATATTTCATGGACGTTGCATCTCTTCTCTGGAGAATATTTTTCCTTGCACAGAACCAATAAACATTAAATATGTTATTGACTTTGTATCCTTACTGCACCTGTATTAACATTTGCTTGGAACGGTAATTAACTCTACAGTTAGTAAATTAAGTAAATTATTCGCTTTCTGTAGTGGTACAGTGACAACGTACCGTCCTGCACCGTCATGTAAAACTCGTGCAACAACGCGAAAAGCAGAGAAACAACCTGTTCTTGTGGAGATCAAACAGTAGAACACGTCACGTTAAAGGAAAGTAAATCAAAACTGGGCAGTGAAGTCAGCCAGTTGCATCCCCCCCTTCCTGTGGTTCTTTGAATTTTATAAGCACGAACGGTTCTTGCACATTCACAGATGATCAAGTGTACAGAAACATCCATGCCTTACATGTTTATAATAACAGTTTCTAATAAGTTTGTGATCACATGTGCTAGTGTGTAAACGCAGATAACGATATCCAATGTGATTACTACCTGTATAAGTAATGAAATACCATGCTACTTGCAAGAACCATATCACCCTGGGATTTTAAAAGAAATTTCTGCACTTCAACTATACACAATATGTGCTTTATTCAATTAAGGACCACAAACTGCTTCTTTGCAATGGCAAGCTTATTCCATGTTTTACCTACATACAGGCAAGAAAAAAACAAACAAATCTGTACATGACAAAACTGTTGTTCAATATATTCAACCGCCACTGTGGATATAGCATTCTGCTGCTAACACAAGGCGAGGGGTTGAATTTCCAGCCATGGCAGTCGCATTTCAATGGCAGTCATAGGTAAAGAAACTCTTGCACTCATTATCATTTATTGAACCCTTAAACTTCTAAATACCATTGCATAGGGGGGCATGCTTATGCAAAATCTGACACCAATCGAAAGCAAAGGGCAGAATTGTAAAACCAGCATCTTTCCTGATACTTCGACTGTGTAAAAATTTATTGCATCAATATGTATTGTTCAATTTAATTTTATTATGGGGTTTTACGTGCCAAAACAACTTTCTGATTATGAGGCACGCCATAGTAGATGACTCCGGAAATTTTGACCACCTGGGGTTCTTTAACGTGCACCTAAATCTGAGTACACGGGTGTTTTCGCATTTCGCCCCCATCGAAATGCGGCCGCCGTGGCCGGGATTCGATCCCGCGACCTCGTGCTCCGCAGCCCAACACCATAGCCACTGAGCAACCACGGCGGGTGTATTGTTCAACAGCACAGCACAAATAAGCATGATCAGGCATAGCAATTACTCTGTCAGGAAGCTGGTTCTATAGATGTATAAATGTCAAGACATGAATGCTCATACTACATCATGCGCACAGCACAAAGAAAGCCTTTATCAAGAGTTGACCCTTCTGACAGATATGAGTGGGCCGTAAGCAGCAGAAACGTTATTACAGGGCATTGTGGAATACCGCTTATGAAAGAATGCAGAGAGTTAAGAGGCTTTTAACAGCAGTACCTCACGCTACTCTAATAAGAAGAACGATGAGCAAGAAAATTTCTGGTAGAGCACTTAAATCCAACAGTAACTTATTGAAAGACAGAAAATTCCGGGTGAATGTTGGAGGTACATGTGGCCCACCCACACCAACACAGGCATACTACAAGAAGTACTACAGTTTATGGTGTACTACAGTCTATGGGATAGCTATCTTATACAGAAATCGAGAATGATGCAACAAGCTCTCGACAACCCTACAGACTTTCTTGGTCAATGTCACCTCTCGGTTTCTGATAAGTCACCTTACATCGACGTCGTAAAAAAGACTAGAATCAAGAACTACCCCAGATTGCACATTGTGCTACACAGAGCTGGACAAGTATACCCGCAAGTCAACAAACACAAGTCCTCAGCTAGTGTAAGACCATGACGGCAGAGCCAGCACGTGGGTGAAACAATTATGCCATGCCTGGACGCAAATTCTGCACCTGGTGAAAAGAAAAATCTCGAAATCATGGGGGGTGGACGAGTGGATACTATGGAAAATCGCAGATGCTGTGCTTGTGTCCAAGGTATTGCACGGTATGAATTACCAGCAGCGCACAAAAAAGACAACTTATCGAATACAGGCATCAGGTAATAATAGGTCTTTCCAACTTTACCATGCTTGAAGACCTCTATGAGAAAGAGCAAACGAACAAGCACCTAGACAGAGTAGAGTTGAAGCCTGCAGCAGAAATTTTTTGCCTCAAGAGCTCAGAACCTGGTCCCAAGATACTATGCCAGCTAGCATATGAGATGCAAAGACGACTACCCCTCGCTTCAAAAACTTCGGGAGCAATAGTTCGGGAGCACCTGAACGTGAAACACAACAGGCCCATACCATGCAATATGGGAGCAAACAATTAGGCCAGGAGACTATATAGGACACGCATAGAAGGTTGCTAATCATGAAGATGCAAGCAACCATGGGGCGCATATAGTACACTGATGTGACAATAGCAGTGTAACAGTAGTATGACACTACATAAAATTAAATCCCATACAAGTGGGTACCATTCCATATCATCCTATACACCTTGAAAACCGGAACAGAAAGCAATCAAAGCAGCACGTGCAGCGCAAATTTGCAGACTACAACACCCTGCACACCGGCATTGATTCACCAGAAACTGTCTGGGCCTGCACATCGCCCAAGATTGTAAGGAAAATCAGAATATTGACACGCGACTTGCAAGCACATGGCCAAAAATAAATTACAGAATACATAGCCATGCAGATATTCCAGGACACAAACAGGCTTATGACCCCTGCCCAAGGCCCTGATTTCACATCCAAATCAACACACACACACACACGCACGAGCACACACAAGCGCACGCGCGCACACACACACACACACACACACACACACACACACACACACACACACACACACACACACACACACACACACACACACACACACACACACACACACACACACACACACACAACACACGCACGCACGCACGCACACACACACGCACGCACGCACGCACGCACGCACACGTGCGCGCACGCACACGCACACGCACACATAAATGTTGCAAGGGTGCATGGCATGAAGCAGTATGAACAGGATGACACTAGAGACAGATGAAGGCTAACTTGCTTCAAAGGTTCATTGTAAAAATGTGACGATTTTTACAGTTCAACAGAAAAAAAGACAGCTTTGAAGGCTAGATAAAAATTGGTGATAAAAATTCCAAGTGCAGGAAAAGAAATCATTACAATCGCCAGTTGTGCATGTCAGCACCTTTCAAGAAACACTGTTCTTATTCCAATAGACAGACTGACAGCTTGCTTATGCAAGCACACTCTTCCAGTTCCATGCCATTGGAAAAAAAAGTATTGAGTTTCTTGAAAGGTGGCCGCATGCGCACTTGGTGATCACAATGCTTCTTCCCCCTGGACTTGTATATTTTTTTGTATTTTCTCTCCTGTTTTTGATGTTTGGTTTCATCAAGCACTAGTTCTTATCAGGTTTTCTTGCTGTACTAATTTCTCGTAACCTTTATAAATCACTGTATTTTCACAATGAGCCTTTTAAATTAGAAGTTAGCGTGCGCTGTTCTTACTGATTCGCACTGTACGGTCTTGCAACATTGCCCGCATAAAAATATATATAAGGTACACAGAAGCATCATAAGGGCCATTAAAGTTACTTGTTATAGTCTAAAAAATAATGAATAGCCTGGCTGCGAACGGCACCAGAGAACACATAGGACGAACAAGAAAACCGACATGATCTAACAACCAAAAGTTTATTGTACACACCGAGTACATGCTGGCTGACAAGCAATAAACCGAACATACACAAAAAGGAGAAGCAAAAATTAATGTCTGTTTCCTGACAGGAAATGCATCCATGTCTAACGGAGGCCATGATGAAAAGATTCGCCCAGCATTTTTAGAACTACAGCTTCTATAATTTCTCTAGGCAGCCGATCTGCACAGAATGCTAGCTTTTTCCTCTACAATGCACGCTCAGATGTCGAGAGTGCATCGTAGAGGAATAAGCTAGCATTTTGTGGAGATCGGCTGCCTAGAGAAATTATGGAAGCTATAGATGCAAGGACATTGGGAGAATATTGTGTTAACATGGCCTCTGCTACACTTTAGGAGGTGGATGCGTTTCCTGTTGGGATCTGTATGCAGACACATCAGTTTTTGCTTCTCCTTTTTGTGTAACTTCGATTGATTGCTTGTCAAACATAATTTACTAGGCATGTTCAATAAACTTTCATTTGTTAGTGCGCCTTGTTATCGTCTTAGTCTCTGGCAGAAAGTGTTCATTCTTTTTACAGTGAAGCTGTATATGCCTAGGCGAAACACTCGGGGTCCGACCACAGAAACCACACTGCAGGGGTATGAGCCATTGAATTCGTCTTAAGTGACGTACAGACAAATTTCTCGTTGGGTAGGCATAGAAATGCTTATGCAGTTAAAACATACACATTTATCTACGTATTATTGGAGGGAAGGGACACAAAGTGGGACGGGATTAAAACAAGGTCTTGATGACATAATTATCGCACACTAAAGGTGTGGCAGGCCATTGGCTACACCGATAGTGAGGTCGTTTCTATCTCACAGCAGAGCACGCGTGCAGGAGTCTCCGACTTTGCAATAGGTTCAAAAATGTATCCCTGTATTTAATTAAATGAAATGTGCAGCCCGGTGTGTCAATTGGTAACTACAGTGCATAACAGAGTCATAAATGCCATGATTAACGCTTTACGAAACAAAAATGCGTAAGATAATTCAGAAAACTTTGATGGACCCGGTGGATGAACACAATGAACCACTCATTGCACCCTCCATGATGGTGATTGTGCGAAGCGCGATGTGTGGGATTTCAAATAAACAATGTGATAAACCCAAAACAAACGTGTCTGTAACCTCATTAAGAAACACAGAAGTAACCAATAATATAGAAAGACATTAATAAACCATCGGAATTAACCCAGTGATAAACAACGGGGCCGCACATTTCCGCTTCGCTGGTTTACCAACTCTACAGGGTGCATGGGCGGTAATTTTTCTGTAATTGTTTGTTAAGTATTGTGTAATGTGCCAGTGAAACGCGTTGTTGGGCTAGTTGGTGCATTGTATTGGTGCTGCTTCTTTTGTTGGCTTTTTTCTTAATGTTGTGCCCTTCTTTCTTTTGTAACTACTTTTTATTCCCCCTCACCTAATACTCCAACCTTGCAGCCTGCGAGGTATATAAATAAACAAGTACATAAGCACATGTCATTCTTTTATCTGCATAAACCTCGCACCATCCCTTCCTCGACAAACGTCACTGTGTTGACGTCTCGCAGTGTGCATCTACATAAACTACCGTTTGCATTTTGGTATAGTTTGTGGACAGTTTAGTGCATGAACAAACCTTGCAAAAGATGACATGTTGGATTGTTGAAAATGGGACCAATTGTATATATCACAGTTACGTTAACAGCATTTAATTGACCACTTGACAAAAACTTCACTTGGCATAGATTCCAATAGGGGCACTAAATCTGCAGTGTCTTTTTTTTTGCTTATTAATGTGGCCGTTACTGCATGCACACATCTTGTATATTTGAAAACAAAGCTCCATACGTTAGTTTGTTGCAACATATTTTTAAAAATGCGCACATCACTGCGATTGCAGCACCAGAATTTCATACAAACACGCACACTATAGGATGCAGACAAATACTCAGGACAAACTCCAGATTGTTTTCATCCTGATACTTATGAAAGTGAACAGCTTCATTCCATTGCTGTTAATGAGAGGGAGAAAGAAAACTTAATTAGAAAGAAAACTTAAGAAAACTTAGATATGTAGTCGTTGCTTAACACTTTCGAAATGAATAATTATAACTTGCTATCGACATTGAAGCAGCCTTTCGACAGAAAGAAAAGGAATCAGTTTTTCCAGCTTTGAACATTGAATTGCCGGCAATGCAAACAGGCATAAAAGTCTCAAATGTAATGTGTTTAGGAATACCAGGTAGGAATAAACATTGAGGCTTTCATTTGTACTTTCTCTGGCTGGGGGAGCAATCCAGTTTGAAGTGACTCCTATAAGCATGTCGTAACAATGTTGATCTAATACAGGATAAATGCAGGACTAGCTTAAGAACGTAGGTTATGGCGTGTTGGTATTCCATAACTGAGGTTTTTCAGCGCACGAAAAGGGACGAAAGACAATGGCAAGATGCAGACACAGCGCTATAGTGTCCGCGTCTTGCCACTGTCTTTCGTGGCTTTTCGTGCGCTAAAGAACCTTAGCTTAAGAAATCTGGATGATTGCTATAAATTACAGTGAAGGAACTATAATATTTAACATTAATACTATAATAATAATTATTATTATTTCCACAAAACAGGCTAACGGTGAGCGGCGTGCGAGGCTGAGCAGAAAGGGGAAAAACCCTACGGCAAGTGCGCCTGCCATGGGCCTACGTTCCTGCATTATGAATAGCGCGTATTGATATGGTCTTCTTGTTAGAAGTTCAGAGTATACTACCAGCGCGAGACAAAGGACAACAAAGTGGACGAGATGCGTGTCTTGTAGAGAGAGACGAAAGGGAAGGAAAGACAGGGAGGTTAGCTAGTGTAAATACCGGCTGGCTACCCTGTGCTGGGGAAAGGGGTAAAGGGAATAAAAGGGAAGGAAGAGAGAAAAAAAGCAAGAAAATGTACACAGTAACGCGATGTTACGCGCAACAATAGTCAAAGGCGTTCGCACAGTTCACATGTCCTTAAGAACTTGAGCAAAGCCCTTAAGGCCTTGAGTGCCGAAACCCGTCTGGACCAGTGTCCTAGAACTTTCTTTTCTGTGAAGGGGCGATTGTCCAGTTTTTCGAGCACGGTCACGAGCACTTTTCTTTGCACATTGTAACGTGGACAGTCACAGAGGAGGTGCGCGATCGTCTCTTCGCAGCCGCAGGTGTCGCAAGCAGGGCTGTCGGCCATTCCAATGCGGAAGGAATAGGAGCTCGTGAAGGCCACGCCGAGCCATAGGCGGTACAGAAGTGTTGCTTCCGCTCGTGGCAACCCTGGTGGAAGACGGAGTTGCAAACTTGAATCCAATCTGTGAAGACGTGTGTTCGAGAATTCACTGGTGTTCCACAGAGTTATCTCCAGGCCGGGGTGCGACACGTCGAGGGGGACCAGGTCCCGCTCACGCACGCCCACCGCCCTTAGAAGCAAGTTCACGCTCTCCTGGGCCGACAAGGTTCGAGGGGGACGTGAGGGTCCAAGAGGTGACGACCCAACTCGCGATTCGCACCACGCACACGAGCTCGAGGAGTTGCGACGAGTTAACGAGCAGTTGAGGAAAGAAAACGCGCAGGTTAAACAAGAAGTGCGCAGGCTAGCTGCGGAGATGGCGGAGATTAGGAAGCTCGTGCTTTCACCCTTCTCGCCGCAACCTGCTTTGACCCCGGTCGCCATTGATACGTCCGAGACATCCCACGCAGCTCGCCCGCCCAAGCGTTGAGCGGTAGAGAATAGAGAGGTAGACGAGACTATAAGATTGCTCTCAGAACTCAAGAATGCCTTCGCCAGCATACAGGCTAGCTAACCAATGTCCAGGAATCTATAGCGCACCCAAAAATGGGCTTAGGTGCACTCAGTGAACGGATAAGCAAACTAGAGGACGTCGATGCCAGGAGAGAACCCAGCCCCGCTCCTTCGCAGGTCGCAGCACGACGTCATGTACTAGCACCACCGACGGAGGGCGCGATTCTCAGGGCCTTTCAAGCCTCCTCTCAGCCTAGCCATGGATAGTGCGGACGAGAACTTTAGTATCTGGCAATGGAACTGCGGAGGCTTTCCCAACAAGAAGCCGCTTCTGCAGCAATATTTAAGAACTCTCACGGTTAAGCCCCAAATCATCGTTATTCAGGAAGTTGCAACTAGTACTCCTATCAAACTCGCAGTATCCTCACATTCAGGAGGTAGGGGAGTTGCTACCCTTGTCAACAAAAGGTACAAATGCCTCTTTCGCGACCTCGGCGCAGTTGGTGATGGCATCAAGTACGTCATGACTGAAATCCTCATGAACCCACCCAGAAAGGGCCTCAGAAGAAACAGACTCTTTATCCTCAACGTATACTGCAGCCCCAGCTACCGCAGGGCGAGGGCGAACTCTCTCCTCAAGAGGGCCGTCAGCCTGGCCGGTGGGCACCTCCTTGTCGTCGTCGGGGATTTCAACGTCCCACATAGGTTGTGGGGGTACACCCATGACACGCCCAAGGGACGCGAACTGTGGCAGACTGCGATGGAACTGGACATGACCCTTATCACCGATAAGGATTTCCCCACTAGGAGAGGCAACTCCTCATGCCGGGACAATACCCCAGACCTCTCTTTTGTCAAGAACGTAGGGGAGGTCAAGTGGGTCAACACGGCTCTAGACCTCGGAAGTGACCACTACGTCATGAAGTCTCCCTCCCGATTGCCCGCTATAAGACGAGGAAATTCAAGTTGATCGACTGGGACGTTTTCCGCAAGATCAGAGCCGAGCGCGCACCGTTGGCCGAGACAGATTTTGAAGGTTGGTGCAAAGGGATCAAGGATGACGCCGCGGCGGCAACCAAGGAGGTCGTCACTGAGCTCGACGTTGACAAGATGGATAACAGGTTGGCGCACCTGCTGGAAGCCAAGCAAGCCCTCCTCTCGAGATGGAAGGGGCAGAAGCATAACAGGAGGCTCCGCAAGAAGGTTTCTGAGGTTAACAGGGAGATCGAACATCACTGCAAGAACCTGTGTAAGCAACAATGGGATGAGCTCTGCGAATCCGTCGAGGGTCAGCTCAGATCAGGCAAGAGCTGGGGTCTGCTCAAACACTTTCTCGATGAGGGCAGCACCAGATCTAGCCAGAGACGATCCCTCGCGCGAGCCATCCACCTCGCTGCGGACTCTACCCCGGACGAGTTGATTGTCGACAGGATCATAGACAAGTACCTGCCGGTCGCGGATAGCTCTGCCCCTACCCAGTTCCCGGACTACGCGGGGTGTGCGGTGCCGCAGTTGGACCAGGACTTTACCGCGGCCGAGATCCGAGATGTCCTCTTCTCACTCAACGTCAAATCTGCCCCTGGCCCAGATGGCGTCACTAACAGGATGCTGAGGAATCTTGATGATGAGTCGATCGACTTCCTCACTGAAAGGATTAATGAAGTCTGGCGTAGTGGACAGGTCCCCACACAGTGGAAGGCGGCATGCACGGTACTCATCCCCAAACCCGGCAAAGCGCCAGGAATAGATAATCTAAGACCAATTTCCCTGACGCCGTGTGTCGGTAAGGTTGCAGAGCATGCCCTGCTCAACCGGCTCAAAGTGCACATCGAGGCCAATGACATGTATACGCACAACATGATTGGTTTCAGAGCCGGCCTCTCGACACAGGACGCCATGAAGCTGATAAAGCATCAGATCATCGACCGGAGCACGGGTGATACCAGAGCCATCCTTGGATTAGACCTGTAGAAGGTGTTCAACAATATCTCACACGAGTTCATTCTCCAGTCGATTGCCGGCCTCAGGCTCGGGAAGAGGACCTACGACTTCGTCCGATCCTTCCTTACCCAGAGAACTGCCAAGCTCAAGATCGAAGGATACCTTTCGCAAGAGATCACCCTCGGTTCACGCGGCACGCCTCAGGGCTCAGTCATCTCGCCAACAATATTTAACATCGCAATGATCGGGCTTTCTAAGGAGCTCACGAAGGTTCAAGGAATCAACCATATCATCTACGCAGATGACATCACCACCTGGTGCGTCGGCAGGAGCGACGGCCAAGTTGAAGCCGCCATGCAGAGCGCCATCGATGCGACCGAGCGCTTTTTCGCCCCACTGGGCTCAGATATTCTCCATCGAAATCTGAGCTACTTCTCTACAAGAAAAGACCCAGAGGCCGCGGCCATCGTGATTGGAAACTGGCGTCCGTAAGCGAAATACGGCTTTTCACTGGTGCCCAGAGTGGACTCACTCCGAATATTGGGGATGTATATCGAGTCTAACGGTGCCAATGGAACCGCACTCAGAAAGATCACCGCCAAGACGGAGAGTGCTCTCGGCCTCATTCGGAGGATCGCCAACAGGCACCGGGGAATCAAGGAAGACAATCTCATCCGCATTATACATGCTTTTGTTCTCTGCCACTTTTCATACTCGGCGGCCATGCATAATTGGCATGTTGCAGAGAGGAACAAGCTCAATTCACTCATGAGAAAGGTCTTTAAGCTTGCCCTCGGCTTACCTGCAAGCACCCACACCGAAAACCTGTCTAAGCTCGGAGTCCACAACACCCTCGAAAAAATTATCGAGGCACAAGAGCACTCACAGCTGCTCAGGCTATCCGGCACCCCGACGGGACGCAAGTTACTCGGCGAGATGGGCCTCAATCCTGTCGACCAGTGCCCCGACGCCGTGCGGATGCCCAGCGACATCAGGTCTCACCTGCACATCGCGTCCCTTCCCCGCAATATGCACCCCGCAAACAACGTCGGCAGACGTCGTGCCAGGGGTACAGCTCTACTCGAGCATGTCCGCAATAACCACATTGAGGCAAGCTTCGTGGATGCCACGGCATATGTCCAACAAGAGGCATTCACCGTCTCCATCGTAGACTCCAATTCAAGGCTTACTTGCTGCGCTACAGTACGCACTTCGAGGTCCGTGGTAGCCGAACAGGTTGCAATCGCGCTGGCTGTGCTCGATGGTCGCAGAGAGGCAATATATAGTGATTCCAAGGCAGCCATTAAGGCCTACCGAACCGGTATTGTCTCCCCCCCAGGCCCTTCGCATTCTCCAAAGTGCCAAAAGTATCTCTCCGCATTCTCTCATTTGGTTTCCCGCTCACTTGGGGTCGATTGAGGTTTCTCCCTCTAACCCTAACGAGGGCGCACACGAGGCCGCGCGAGGACTCACTGACCGCGCCGCCTCAGCAGTCCCCCTGCCCCGCGGGGGACCCTTGCTTTCGTTTAATGAAATCACCACACACTAATATATGTCAAGACGGGTATTCCCCCTCCCGCACCCCGCCTTATGCAGGGCGCGGGCGGTTACTCTTCGACTTCTACAAGCCCCTGTGTACCCTAACCTCGCGGTTCTTCATGACATATACCCTGAAAGATATCCCAGTGCGGACTGCCCTGCCTGTTGACTAAGGGCAACATTGGACCATGTGTTGTGGGAGTGTGAAGCCATCGGCTCCTCCTTCAGCGAGGATAGGTGGGCTGCGCTCTTGGGCAGCCCCGAACTCAACGACCTAACCCTGGTCGTCCAGAGTGCCCGCGATTGGGCCGTCAAGCTCGGCTTGGCAGTCCCTACGTGGGACTAGCCGGCTGGCGCGGGGTCTTCCCTGCGTCTTCTCTGGACCGAAATAAAGTTACTTCACTCACTCACTCAAGCTCGCGTGCGAGGGAGCGAAGACTTGTGGCTGCATCTGTTCTTGATAGCGGTATGGGTACAATCTGGGCACCATCATGGGCCGACCGGGCAGCGTCATCCGCACTGTCATTTCCCGAAATTCCGCAGTGACCTGGTATCCACTGGTAGATGATGTGTCCCTTGTTGATTGCGTGATGGTAGAGTAGTCGGATGTCTGCGACTAGTTGTACATTTGGTCCGTGGCTGAAAGGGGACAGCAGACACTGGGGAGCTGCCTTGGATGGATGGAAACAACTTTATTCTGAATCCGGCAAATTTGATGACCCGGGCTCAGGTCTCCCATGAGGGGACTTCGAGGCCTTGCCTCGTCGCCGCCTCTCGGGCTTGCTGGACAGCCCACTCTTGTGTCTTGAGGTTGGAGCTGCGCAGAGCGGCGGCCCACTTCGACGCAAGAGCCTCCGGAGCTACTGCCATTGTAGCTGGTGTAACCCGACACTCCCACAACATGTGTGACAGCGTCGCTCTAGTGTCCTGACATAATTTGCAAAGAGCATTCGGGTATTGCGCGGGGAAAATGTGCTGCAATCGCACCGGACTGGGGTATGTTTGTGTTTGCAATTGTCGCCAGATGACTGCCTGGCGACGTTTCAGCATGGGGTGAGGTGGGGGCAGCAACCGCCTGCCTAGCTGGTAGTGCTTGGTGATGTCATTATACCTGACCAGGCGTTCTCGCGTGCTTTGAGCCAGCAGTTCCGAACTCGAAGAGGCGGTCCCCGATTCTGCGCGGCGGGTCAGTTCTCGCGCAGAGCGGTGTGCTACCTCGTTCAAGTTAATGAGGCCCTCATCGGTGGGGGTGGCGACGTGCGCTGGAAACCATATGATGGCGGTGTTATCGAAGTGCTGTCGACCAGCTTTCCTTAGAATCTGGAGAGCTTCGGAGGAAATGCGCCCCCGCGCGTAGTTGCGAACTGCGGATTGTGAGTCGCTAAACACTACTTCGCAGAGGGGGTCGGTAAGCGCAAGCGCAATCGCTACCTCTTCTGCTGTTTCGGGGTATTCCGTTGCGAAACTACACGCGTGCGTAAGCCTGGAGCTAACGTCTACGACTACCGCCGTGAACCGGCGTTCTCGCGTGTATTCTGCGGCGTCTACAAAGCGCGTAGTCCTCTTTCCACCCAAGGAGCGCAGCAGTGCCTTGGCACGGGCCTGGCGTCGGCCCCGATTAAATTCGGGGTGCATGTTTCGAGGTATAGGGGCGACAATCAGCGTGTCGCTGAGGTCAGGTGGAATGACCTGTTTCTGACCGTGTTGGACGTGGTAGTTGAAGCCGAGTTTCCGCAGGATGTACCGGCCCGTGGCTGTCAGAGACATGCGTTCGAGTTGAGAGGTTCTTTGCGCATCCACGATTTCCTCAAGCGTGTTGTATACCCCCAGCTGTAGCAGACGAGCAGTGCTTGTGGACTCCGGTAGGCCAAGGGCGATCTTGTAAGTCTTGCGTATAAGGGTGTTGATTTTCTCCCTTTCAGTGACATTCCAGTTGTGGAAGGCAGCCACATAAGTGATGTGACTGATTGCGAAAGAGTGTATGAGGCGCATGACACTGTCCTCCTTCATGCCCGTGTGCTTGTTTGTAATGCGTTTGATCAGGCGGGTAGCCGCTGTAACCTTGCCTTCGATTTTGCGAATAGCTTCTATGTTTGACCCGTTGGCTGTTATATGCATGCCTAGGATGCGTATCTTCGGGACTCGGGGAATGCAGGAGCCGTCTTGCGTATAGAGGATTATGTCGTCACATTGGCGCCATTCGGCTGTAGGCTTGGGCCGGCGGCGCGAGCGGTAGACGAGCAGCTCCGATTTCAGTGGAGATAGTCGGAGACCTGTGTCTTGGAGGTACGTTTCGACTGCAGAGACCGCTGCTTGTAAGGTGCATTCTATCTGACCGTCACTGCCCTTGTTGACCCACAGGGTGATGTCATCTGCGTACAAGGCGTGATGGAGGCCATCAATCTCGTCGAGGTAGGCCGGGAGACCCAGCATCACGAGGTTGAAAAGGAGCGGGGATATGACCGATCCTTGAGGAGTGCCGGTGCTTCCTAGTATATGTTCATCGGATGTCATGCTGCCGACCGCGAGGGTGACTGTGCGGCGCGACAGGAAGTCTCTGACGTAGTTGTAGCTTCGCGCACCCAAGTTGAGCTTGTTTATGCGGCTCAGGATTGCTGCATGTGCTACATTGTCAAATGCCTTTTCCAAGTCCAGGCCGAGGATGGCCCGGTTGCCGCTAGTTGGGTCATTGATAATCTCGTGGTAGAGCTGGAGCATGACGTCTTGAGTGGAGAGGTGTGACCGGAAGCCCACCATAGTGGGTGGGTAGGCTCCAGTGTCCTCGAGGTGGGACCATGAATGTGGTGATTTGGGACCTATAAACTCCAGCGCAGCACGGATAGCTGCGAGTTCTGCAGCCGTCGATGAGGTAACCTGAGACATCTTGAATTTGCTAGTGGCAGACTGAGCGGGAAGTACCACTGCTCCAGCTGAACATTTAGAGTAGACAGAACCGTCCGTGTAAGCGTGAGTGCGTTCGTTGTGTTTTTCGTGTAACAATGAAAGGACGGTTTGTTTGAGGGCGATAGATGACATCTCCGTTTTCTTTTTGATGCCGGGAATAACAAGAAGGGCCTGGAGTGGATGCAGGCACCACAAAGGTAGAGATGGTCGTGCTGCAGGTGTGAAGTTTGACGGTAAACTTCCGTGGTGGGCGGCAATAATTCTGCTAAACGCTGAACGAGGTCGAGCGGCAGGAAGGGAGGCGAGATGATTCGATGGAAGTCGGGCGAAGTACCTGATATGCATCCTTAAAGTGTCGACTTGAAGATACGTATTGATGGGGTGGTCGTGCGTGATGGCTATTGTTGCTGCCGTTGATGCACCCCTGGGAAGGCCAAAACAAATCCTCAGAGCTTGAGCTTGTACAGATTGGAGGGCTCGGAGGTTGGCCTTACCGGTCCCGCCTAGTACAGGTAAGCTGTAGCAAGAACAGTGCATTATAGAGTTGTAGCATTGCACTCACAGACGCACCCCATGACTTTACTGCAAGAAATCTGAGCACGTCTGTTATCATCACTAGTTTCCTTTTTAGGTAAGAGACGTGAGGACTCCAGGAAAGGTCTCGATCTATTATTACTCCTAGAAAACGGTGCGTCTTCTCGTAGGCAATAGGCTGTCCATTAATTCTAGCAACGTATTGTCTCATTGCTTTGCGCGTGAAAGCGACCATAGAGCACTTCTGGGACGACACCTCCAAACCTCGTGCTCGAAGATAGCTGGATACTAGTGTGGCCGCTTTTTGCAGTCTGGCGCGCACCTGATGCATGACCAAATGTATATATCGTCTGCATAGATCGACACATGGACGGATTGTGGAAGGGTGTGAACCAGGTCGATGAGCACGAGGTTAAATAGAGTGGGGCTCAAGACTCCACCTTGTGGTACTCCGCGGTAGCTGTTGTGTTGTGATGATGCACCATCCTCTGTTTGCACAAAGAATGACCTGTCTGTCAAGTAGCTTAATATCCATCGAAACACAAGTCCCCCTAAGCCGACATCGCCCAAGGCGTCCAGGATGGCTCGATGTGTTACGTTGTCATAAGCGCCTTTAACGTCCAGGAACATCGCCGCTGACCGTCTCCTTAGGCTTTTTTCGTGTTGAACAGACGAGACAAGATCTATGACGTTGTCTACTGAAGAGCGTCCGCGTCGAAAGCCTGCCATAGCGTCAGGGTATATCTTGTAGTGTTCTAGATACCACTCTAGACGTGTCAGCACCATCCTCTCAATCACTTTTCCTAGACAACTGGCCAGAGCAATGGGACGGTAAGACGCCACATCTTGGGGGGATTTACCTGGTTTGAGCAGAGGCACAAGGCGGCTGGACTTCCATGCAGCTGGAACCACTCCTTCACGCCATGAATTGTTGTACACCTCTAGAAGAGCATGCCGGGCTGTTGACCGAGGTTGTCAAGAGCTGCGTAAGTCACCCCGTCAGGCCCAGGCGATGAGGAACGTCTACACGCTGCCAACGCCGCTTGTAACTCTTCCATGGAAAACAGATTGTCCATACGAGAATCCCGCGAGATCGGAACGTCAAGGGGTGCATGTACGGGAAACAAGGATGGTAGACCCGCTAACCTTAAACAGAAATCCTCCGCTACGTCAATCTCTCGGCGACCTTGACTGAGAGCCAGGCATTTGAAGGGGTGGCGTTGTTGTGGTGATGTTCGAAGACCGCGCACCGTTCTCCATGTATGTGATAGGGGTTTATGCGGATCAAGGAAATCACAGAAGGTTTTCCATCTTACAGACTGCAGGGAGTTGATCCGACGTTGGAATTTCTTCTGTATGCGTCTCGCCTCTCTTAGGTCGTAGATGGACATGGTGCGCCTGTACCGTCGTTCCGCGCGACGGCGAATTGCTCGAAGCCGCTCCAATTCTGCTTCGAATTCAGAAAATTTAGGAATAGGCCTAAAAACTCTTGTGGCTTCTCGAGCAGCGTCGTTAATGAGCTCCTCGATGTTGCCAGGTGGACATTGTTGGATCTTTTGGCAATTCTTCCCCATGAGCAACGTGTATTTAGGCCAGTCGATGCGTTGAAGAACTGTGGTAGAGTGTGACTTGCGTATGTTATCGATTTTAACGTACGTTGGAACGTGGTTACTACCATGTGTTTCGTTGTCCGGAAACCATTTCACACTGGCACTGAGGCATCTTGAAACAAAAGTTAAGTCCAGGCAGCTACTGTATGTAAATCCCCGCAGAAAAGTGGGACTGCCATCATTTAGGCAGCAGAGTTCATGGTCCGACGCGAAGGATAGTACATGTCTTCCTCGACAATCCATCTTCAAGCTTCCCCATAGTGGGTGATGCGCATTGAAATCGCCGGTAAGAATCCATGGTCCAGGTGTAGCTGTTAAAATTGTACTAAGTCTTGCGTTGTCAAATCGACTCGAAGGTGAAATGTAGGCACCTACCAGCGTGAGTGAAACGTTCTTGCATTTTATAGTCAAACATACGTACTAATTGTCGTCATCAGGTGCCACTGGGTGTAAAAGATAAGTGAAATCACATCTGACGTAGACGATGACTTTGGTGCGGTCGGTATAGGTGGCAGACATGAAAGCTTCATATCCTGATAGGCGGAAGGCGCTCTCAGTGTTTGGCTCACAAATGACAATGATTGGAAATTTGTGCTTGAAAACAAAGGGACGAAAGTCCGAAATGCGGGATTTAAGGCTCTGGCATTCCACTGGAAGAGGAACGCTTCCTTGACTTCTTTAACGAAGGAGTGTTGAGGAGCAGCCATGGTGCTTCTCAAGACGGGACAGTGCCGGATTCAGAGCATTCAGTATTTCAAATGCACGCCGAGCCGCCGGAGTGTGTATGGCAGTCAGTAGTACTCGTAGCGTGTTCATAAGGGCCCGTATCATGGTGACGACTTGTTTGTCATCGTCTGGGCTGCTGCCAGAAAGTGAAGCATAATTAGGCGAGCGTGCTACATCTTGCTGCTCCGCTGGTTCTTCTAGCCTTGGCAACGGCGGCCACTCCTCGCATGAGGCAATCTTATTAGAGACTTTCTGCTTAGGAGCCTCGTTGCTAGTATTGCTAGTTTTCTGTGGGAGTTTGTGGACTGTCAGTGGACGCAGTGCATCCTTAGCAATAGCAGTGGCTTTCCTAGATCTCCGGCGATGTGAACGCGACGTCCTCCCTGTGTGACGGCAGCCTCCCTGTGTGACGAACCATCTCTGACCATTTATTTGCCTCAAGACTTTAAGTTCATTTTTCACACGTGGGCAATATTTTGAAGATGCATCGTGAGAGCCTTGACAATTGGCGTACTTTTGGTTTTCTGCACGACATGCATCGGAGCAGTGCGACCCAGAGCATCGTGAGCACACGGCACCATTTGTGCAAGCAGCACTAACGTGCCCTGGATCCCGGCCACGGCGGCCGCATTTCGATGGGGGCGAAATGCGAAAACACCCGTGTGCTTAGATTTAGATGCACGTTAAAGAACCCCAGGTGGTCAAAGTTTCCGGAGTCCTCCACTACGGCGTGCCTCATAATCAGAAAGTGGTTTTGGCACGTAAAACCCCAAATATTATTATTATTATTATTAACGTGCCCTATCTTTTGACACTTCCGGCACTGAAGCGGCCTTGGAACAAAAGGCCGCACTACGTGTCGGAAGTGCCCGACCTTGAGATGTGGCGGTAGGCTATCTCCTTTAAATGTTAGCTTCACACAGTGTGAATTCCCCAGGCGACGGGCTTGGAATATGGCAATTCCCTCTGTCGCTGGCTTAATGAGTATATGCAGGTCATCATCGCTAATGGAATTGTCGACGTCATACACCACACCGGCCGTAGAGTCACGATCGTCTTGTTTGTAGCAGCGTACGTTGACGCTATCCAGCACCTTAACGTTACTCAGAACGTCTAGTGCGCTGCGGTTTGTGACATCTATAGCGAGAATGTTCTTTCGGGCGTTGATCCTTATATCTTTGATCTGACCCGGAACAAGCGCCTCGAGCGACACAGATGTAGCTTGGCGGTTGAGCCGGTTTAGATTGTCGCTAGCAGCCACAGGCACGAATAAAATTGTGTGGTCCGATGACTTTCGCCTCGGGACCACAGTTGTCTTACTTGTGGAAGGAGATGTCCTGACGAGTCTTTTCTTTGCTTTGCGCTTTGCTACGGGCACGAAGTCACTGTCATCCAAGGTTTCATCACTGGTCGTTAAATAGATGACAGTGTCCTCGCTGTCGGTGTCACTCGGGCGACTAGACCGGTTTCTCGGAGGGGCCGCTGTTGACGTGGAAGAACCCAGTACCCCTCCAGGTGACTCCACGTCGATCGCCGTAGTGAAGGGAGCGGCGTCTCCCACAAAGTAGCTTGAAATTAGCAGAGACAGAAAAGCAGCGTTCCACACAACATACTTCGTCGTCTTCGTCCCCAGATATATGATATGATATGTATATGATATGATATATGTATACATGATACAATATACAGGTTTCTACAAAAGTGATGGTAACTTCTCAAAAAATTTTATGCGTCGGCTTTTGCGCCTTTAGAAATATTTAGAGAGGACTCCCATATATATATATATATATATATATATATATATATATATATATATATATATATATATATATATATATATATATATATATATATATATATATATATATATATATTCACAGCACACGCACATCGATGGACGAACCAGACTAGCGCTAAGGTTGAATTCCACAACACAATTTTCATTCCCCGTTCAGTAATCACACAGATCATTTGCGGCTTCGTTCAGGGGCAGACACGGGCTTTCGGGTTGGTGCTTGTTGCGTTCGGTGCAAGAATATGGCTAGGAGCAGGCACCGCATATTCGCAGTCACGAGCAATATGCACACATCATTTCTCCAGAAGCTGACGCCGAGCACGGGTAGCGCGAGGATCTTGTTTGGCTGACACGACGACTTCGTGGCAGCCGAATTCCAAATACTGCATATGCGGTGAGGGTAGCTATATGAACCTGTTGATAGGTCATCTTGTAGATTGTTGTAGCGCAGGCAGAACGAAACGGTCACAGAAGGCAGATGAGACAACACACAGCGCTGAACCAGCTGCGAACAGCTGTGTACCTGCGACGTGTCTCATCGCACTGAACTTCAGAAACCGCCGCTGCGCACTCCAAAGCAAACCTTAACTTCAACACGTTTTTAAATCACAAAACACACATATTATTTGCTCCTAATAAAGAAAAGTCAACAATATTATAATGTAAACGTTTTATTCATTACAATAAATGACTTATGCAGCGTGTGCCCTGAAACGTGGCAGTAAGCAACCCTGGGCGTTGCACGAGTCGCATTGTTCAAATCGCAATCATGTGAAATGGGCCCTTCAAAAATCGCATTGCGACGCCTGCGCCTGCACCGATTTTCGTCGTTCCAGTCGCAGCATGTGAAACAGCCTAAAGGCGTTTTTTTTTTCTTTTTCTTTTACAGCGAAGCGGGCTACTTGTCCGCGCTTAGAACAAAATCCCGAAGCTAGTAGCAAAATCTCGAATCCGCGGCGGACGCAGGCGTTAAGAACTCCCCGTGCGTGGGCCGACCCTAAAGATATTCAATACCGGGCCGATCCTCGGCAGAGGTGAAGCAGGCGGTAAGCACTTCCCATACGTGGGCCGATCCCGACGATAGTGGAATGCCAGGCCGCCCCGCGGCTGAGGTGCAGTTCACCATTAAGGGAACCACATACACAGCTTCGCTGGTCATACTTCTTCACAGAGTGGAAGGGAACTGTTTTCCTTTTCTTTTTGCATTGATTTCGCTTTTATAATAATAATATTTGGGGTTTTACGTGCCAAAACCACTTTCTGATTATGAGGCACGCCGTAGTGGAGGACTCCGGAAATTTTGACCACCTGGGGTTCTTTAACGTGCACCTAAATCTAAGCACACGGGTGTTTTCGCATTTCGCCCCCATCGAAATGCGGCCGCCGTGGCCGGGATTCGATCCCACAACCTCGTGCTCAGCAGCCAAACACCGTAGCCACTGAGCAACCACGGCGGGTGATTTCGCTTTTATAGGTAATGCTATAAATGCAATGACATTCGTTCTTGTCTCGTGGATTTAAATATTGGTTTAAATAAACTCTATATCCCATTCAACCCCAAGAGTAGGTGTAAACGGCGAAATGCTCGCTAGCTCGCTCACTTACACAAACAAACACACACACAGATGCGACACATGCTTGCCCGCATACACATTTACACGCGCCCACGCATGCACACAAGCACGAAAATGTACGCACGCACGCGGAACTGCAGGCACACACAAACACGCGTGTGCTCGCATACGCATACACGCACTCGTGCGCACGCATATTCAAATACTGAGACACAAACACGCGCGCTCACTCAAATACAAGTACACACGCACGCATGCTCAAGGTGTGCACACCCATACTCCCTCTCCTTCCCTGTTGCCTCACAAAAACATGCGCGTGCAAACAGACTGAATGACACTCGCTATGCAATTACCGTTCAAAACTGCAGCTGTAAATAATCGCTTTACAGTTTAAATTTCGCGCTTTTTCAAGTTAATTTTCCCTCTGTTGAGAATGTGCAAAACCATTTGCTCCTGTCGTGTAACACAGCCGCCTGTCCCCGACCCAAGCACTGCTTTAACGCACCACCAATGTTCCGACTAAGTGCCATGAATGTATATGTTATTACAAAGGACTACTTTCTTGGCGCAGACAGTTGAAAGTTGTTGATATTCGGCTATTATATAGAAATAAGATTGTTTAAAATTTTTCTCATTCATTTACGCATGTGCATTGCCGTGAAGTTCCACAGGATGGTGAAGGTTCAATGTCCAGAATTCCTGAGTATGTCCATGCTACAGGGCACGATAGTATTTCTTTAACCTAACACAAAGACATGCGCATGACCCGCCGTGGTTGCTGAGTGGCTATGGTGTTGGGCTGCTGAGCACGAGGTCGCGGGATCGAATCCCGGCCACGGCGGCCGCATTTAGAATTTCAAGGGGGGCGAAATGCGAAAACACCAGTGTACTTAGATTTAGGAGCACGTTAAAGAACCCCAGGTGGCCGAAATTTCCGGAGTCCTCCACTACGGCGTGCCTTATAATCAGAAAGTGGCTTTGGCACGTAAAACCCTATAATTTAATTTTAAAGACACGCGCATGCTTGTTGTTATGTTGTCCAAGGAATAAAATCTGATAATCAAAGCGATGACTGAACAAATAAAGCAACCCATTCCTGCGTTTTAGGAAGTAAACATAGAAAGTATCATATTTGAAGAGCCGTCCTGAAAAAACTGAAACCAAATGTCGCGTTTTGTGTTTCCGCCATCTGTTGGGAGACCGCCGATCTCAGCCCTAAGGAGGGCATCACGCAGCACAGCATCTAACCGCTGCCAGCATGACGCGAACGATAGGTGCGAGCGATTAAACGACTCGGCCGCGGCTTCCAACGTTTCCACAAGTGATCCGCTCGGGTTTTTATATATGCTATGTGAACTTGCACGACTGTGTTTCAAAAATCGCTTTTGGGAACAATGTTACGCCATGTGAAGAGAGTCGAGATAGGCAACTATCACGATAGACGCCGTAGTTTTATCACAGCTGCCGTTTCTGTCTCGAAAATCGATTACAAAGTTTCGTCGTTTCTATAGGCTTTTATTGCTGAATCTTCAACCGCTCTGGGAACAAGATTCTTGCTTGCGACAGTGTGATCACTGTGTGTGGCTCGTGTGGATTGTCTTCCAGAAGATGTCTGTCACCTGCCTTTTTGAATAATCGACCTGCAGTTTTTGTTATTCGCGCAAAACCCGCTCGTTCCATTGAAAACGTGCTAGCTTCGTGCCGGGGCCGCTTGAGGCGCTGGTTGGTACGTGTCCAGAAAAGCTGGATATGAAGAAATCCGCGGCTGCCACCGCGCCGAGCGCAAGAGAAGGTAACGGAACAAAACCCAGCGCCGTAGCCGCTATGTAACCGCAGCCGTCGTCGTCGTCGCCGCTATCATCGCCTTCGTCAAGCCGTCATAGTAGTCATGCCATCGCCTCCATGCCCTCGTAATCGTAATGCCGTCGTCGGTCGACGACAACGTCGCAATTCTTGTCTTCTTCCCGCCATCGTAGTCTTCACGCCATGGTCGTCATGTCGTCGTCGTTGCCTACGTGGTGATCGTCGTCTTCGTCACGCCATCGTAGTCGCCATGTTATCCTCATCGTTGTGTAGTCGTCGATTACATCGCGTTTTTTGTCACGCCATCGCTGTCGTCCCGCCGTCGTAGTGGTCAGGTCGTTATTTTCCCGTCGTTGTAATCGTCGTGCCGCCGTCTTTCGTCATGGACGTTTTCATCGTCGTGCCGTCGTTATGACGTCGTAGCCGTCAAGTCGCCGTCGTCGCAGCCGAGCCACCCAAACAACGCGCCGCGCTTTTTGAAGCGTCGACGCAGAGAGAACGCTTCAGATGAAGAGCGTGCCTCGCTTCGGTGTCCGAAGCTAAGCGGCAGTGTCGCCATCGAGAGGCACATAAGAATTGCGCCACGAAAGTAAAGTGCGGGCGAAATCCACCCATGCTACCGCGTACATCTCACTCAGATGTAACATGAATGGGTCGACCCACTTCCCTTCCCTCTGAGCTAACTATAGAGCTAATCAGGCGGCTTGCGTATTGTAAAATGGGGCAGCTCAGAAAACAGAGAAACCGCCATGGAAATGTGTTTGTCCCGGGTTCGATCTCCGGGCTATAGAGGGGTTCTTCCTTATAAACCCACGTGTGTTTTCTGAGTAGCTTCGTGCTGCTGTCTGGTAGATAACAAGCTTTCTCTTACACGAAAATTTTCTGCACCTTGAGGATTTCAGCAAAACTGATTTGCCATGTTGTGTTGTTTTGACTGTTGTGTTGTAATGTCATTGCTTGCTCATTAACTGCCAGAACCTCGCTCTTTCTACACAGAATACAGGCACAATTGTGTAGACGAAGAGCCACCGGCAATCTGAATGTGATCGATTGCGTGTGATGTTTTCGTACTAGTAGCTTCTTCCTAATGAGAAAGCACCTTGCTTTCACACGGGGGTGACAGTACAGAATACGCTGTATGAAGTGCAAGCTAGACTAGCTTATTTTACTCATTGCTTCACGAAATCAAGCAGCTTGGCGACGCTTTAAGCCAGTTCACTTAGGACTAAATCGATTTCCTTCATTAAAATAGCGTCAGTACTCGGGTGCTGCACTATTTGTTCGTGTTCGGATAACCGGCGCTGTATTTGCGCGCCGATATCTTTTTGTAATGTTTTATAAAGAAGAAACAATGACAGTAATTTATGCCTAGAGGAATGCGGTCACCGCAAAACAGTGACACCGCAAAAACACTTCTCTTCTGTCATGAAACGCATGAAGCAAGAAAGAAGCAAATAGTCAGCAGACTTCAGAGGAAGCTTTAGCTCGAGGCCAACTCTGATGCCGCCTACTAAAATGCATGTAATACGCATGAATTCTTTTACGATTGTACGAGACAACCCCTGGAAGGATATTAATGAAAGTGGTTGCAATTGAAAGAGAAAGTTTAATCCTGCCAACTGTAGGAAGCAGAGTTTCAATTGAGATCCTGCAAGATTGCTTCAAATTGGAAATTTTAAAAAATTAGAAACACTTTCTTTACAAATCCGTAACTCTGCATCAAGAACGGATATCACAGCTCTGTAAACTGCACACGTTAAAGCATATAAAGCGGAAAAATTTGACATATAAATTTACAGTTCTCTTGAATTTGTTACAATGTTTAAGAGGTTTGTGCAAAAGTACCACTCACGTATTAGTGGTATATTTCGATGTGGTGTATAATATAGAAATTTTATTCGCTTTAGATGAATCAGCAGGGGCAGTTTACAGAATTGTGATTTTATTTTGCTTAGGTGAGTTATAGTTGCAAACTACTTAGTTTCGTTTTCTATACTCTGCAATTTTCAACAATATTTATAAATAATTCGACGACCTAAATAAAAAAGATGGACTTCATACAGTCATTAGATTTTTAACATTTCTTTTTAAATGTAGGAAACATCATCAAATTCGGTGCAGTGGTTGCTGGAAGAAACGATTTCTTCGTTCCAATGCATTTAATTTGGAGCCTCCGAGCTATAGCTTCCACTTTTAAAGCGTTTTGTCCGGCGCTAATCTCATTTACAACGACAGCTGCAGGCTTTCACTGCAGCTCTGGCACCGCCATCTTCTGAAGAACAACTTCTCATTTGTGATGCGCACACAAAACTGTCCTCGTCCACTGCAGTATTGACTCTTGTCACCTCTGAAATGCATGCACAGACTCTACCACTCTCAGAGTCTGTGTTGGGCGCAACACTTTGTGGGAATAACCAAGCGCGAACGTCGCGCGACAGCCCAGTGGTTAGGGCGCCCCGTTCCAAAGTGCACATACGTTTAGTTTAGACACGCGCCTTGGGCTAGAGCTTTCCACAGTTGACAGCAGCACCAGGACACAGCCTAGTTTGATGTAATAGTTCTGCGGAAACCCGCAAGGTGGGGGGAAGTAATTAATAAAGGGAAAATGAGACATCCACCGAATCGTAACAGTTTCTACCAAAGAAACCCATACGGGTTCCTCGAAAGAAAAGCCTCGCAGTTGAAGAAAAATTCGTGCTGTTCCGGGTCTCGAGCCCGGGACCACCGCCCTTCCGAGGCAGCCGCTCATACCATCTGAGCTAACCAGGCGGCTAACAGATGGCAGGGCGAAGTCGAACTTATCAACAACTCGAAGCAAAGGCAAAAGTTTGACGTGATAGTTCCTGGGAAACCCGCAAGGGGGAGAGAAGTAATTAATAAAGTGAAAATGAGACACCCACTCAATCGTATTAATTGTGCTTTGTAGCTACTCTAGTACATTGCACATGCGCATTTACTAGATGTGTAGTTCTCGCATGTACTGTTTTTATTTTATGTTTGTTACTATGTGTTTGCATGTTCGCATGAATTCTCATACTGGCCTTATAGCAATGCGTACTATAATTTTAGGCAGAAATCACGGTGTAGTTTTTCATTGTATTTATTACATGTATCCCCCTCCCGCTGCAAGGATGCCTGTATGGCGCTACATGTTAAATAAATAAATAAATAAATAAATAAATAAATAAATAAATAAATAAATAAATAAATAAATAAATGAATAAATAAATAAATAAATAAATAAATAAATAAATAAATAAATAAATACTGACTTCAAGAGATTCAAAATATCATTAATGGACAGACAACAGAGTGCATGCGCTCGTGCACCGCGTGAGCGTGTGATTTATGTAAAAATTAAGGCGCGCGCTTGGCGTATACGCGTTAACTCAGCGTAACGGTAAACAAGTTAGAGAAGGGCGATTTGAAGAAAGACAGCGAGCCACTGAAACTGTCCTTTCCTCTCTACAGCTATTAAGTGACTGAGGGATGACATACTCTCAAATTTGGGACATCTGCACGAAGCTGGCCTAACCACGCTGCGCGCAGTGAGCCATGGTGCTCACTGCGGCCGATATGCTACCGCTATGGTAAGCAACATGCCAGCAAAGAACGTGAAACGCAATATCAGAGAGGCTGAGACCGTCTCCTGGGTGGAGGCAGCGGAAAATAAACCGGCTATGATTAACTACTTGAGAGGTAAATAAAATAAGGAAGGAAACAACTTATGATAACTCAAAGAGAAGCTCTTTGTTTTCACAGTGAGATCAGGATGGTTCAGAATGTTTAATGCTGGGAATTTTTTTGTCTGTTACAAATATAACAAGATAGGTAAGACATTAGGCCAAATAAGAAGAAGAGCTTGGTTGCGCAACCCACCGCCCCATTTCAAAGGGGACGCTCATAGCATTCATCCATCCATGCTAGAAATTCCTACAATGGCGCATTCAATAACGCAGTCCATCGTGGATGAGCAGCAATAAACGAATTGAGTCAAGTTGCAGCGAACAAAACACGCCACGCGCCAAGAGAGAGAGAGCGAGCGAGAGAGAGAGAAAGAAAGCAAGGACAGGAAAGGCAGGGAGGTCAACCAGAAGAGCATCCGGTTTGCTACACTACACTGGGGGGTGGGGGAAAGGGGAATAGGAAGAGGAAACGCGCCAACTCATTCATTTCTTCAACGAGGTTGACCACCGCTCGTCCAAGCCGCTCGGCTATGCCCCCAATCCATGTGTTGACTTACCAACACGCTTATGTCTTTATTTTTGTTTTTTACTCTGTGACCATGTTATAAAGACCTAAGACAGCAATATCGGGACAAGTATTGGTCGTTTCGAAACGTGCTGTTGCCACAGCATGAAAGCGGAGTCTCTGAACTTCGTAAGTTCCGTGTAACATTACGATCGAAACTGTAGTTGTTTTGCAGACTTTTTTTTGCTAATAACATTTAATTTGCCATGTTAAATTACAAACTACGGTCACACAACAAGGCTTACATAATATACAGTACACAGGTTTCAAGTTATCATGCAAGAGCAAGTTGTCGAAAGGATTATGGCTTCGGGCAAAGTACGACGCTCCAGCATTAGAAGTCCTTCAACTCTGAAGTTTCGTTTCCTGTGTGCACTCGGTAGAGCGGAATTGCTAAAATTTTCTTGGTAAGCAGAGCAAGTTTCGTAAATCTTCGTCCTTACATGAGCATTGGGATCTGCACGGTTACAGGACCACTTAACGAAAAGATCATGTAACCCGGGCCCGAGTCAAGAAGAATTTGGGCTTCTTGAGCATGGCCCGTGAACCGGTCACTCCGATACCATCTACAGCTCTACGCTTTATACATAGGCATTAATATTCTAATCCTGACTTAACTTGGGCCAATGTTTCCTGAGAAATACCTAACAAGGGAACACCGCAAGGGTCGGTCATCTCGCCCACGCTATTCAACGTGGCAATGATCAGACCGGCACGAAGACTAGGGAAAATTGGCGGTATACAACGCGGAATTTATGCTGATGACATCACCATATGGGACCAACACGGGCTCACTCAGCGAAAAGGAAGAGAAGCTACAGAAAGCGGCCACCTGTGTAGACAACTACGTTAAAGAAAGAGGACTAGCGTGCTCGACCGAAAAATCAGAGCTCCTACGAGTATGAAGAGGAAAACAAAAACGAATGGTCCCGACCAGTTAATGTTCGTGGCTTTAAGTCTACCTGGAAGGAACACTGATACCCGAAAAGACAATCATACGAATCCTAGGGATGTGGCTACAGTCAAACCAGCTCTGTTCCCACACCCTTACGCTAGTAAAGGCATCAAACACTCAAGTCGCACGCATGATCACGCGAGTCTCGAACAGACACCATTGCTCACGAGAAGAAGACACACTCAACCTAGTTAGAAATCTGGTGGTCAGCCGAATGACATACAGCCTCCCGTACCACAGCCACATCAAGAGTGAAATCCAACAAGCGGATTCGATAATGCGCAAGGAGTTCAAAACTGCGCTCCGACTACCCCAAAACACCTAAACCGAAAAACTCCTAGCCCTGGGACTGCAGAACACGTTCGCAGAACTAAGAGAACCACAACTCACGGCCGAAATGTGCAGACTACAGCAGACAACCACAGGCCGAGCTCTCCTCCATAGATAATAATAATAATATTTGGGGTTTTACGTGCCAAAACCACTTTCTGATTATGAGGCACGCCGTAGTGGAGGACTCCGGAAATTTTGACCACCTGGGGTTCTTTAACGTGCACCTAAATCTAAGCACACGGGTGTTTTCGCATTTCGCCCCCATTGAAATGCGGCCGCCGTGGCCGGGATTCGATCCCGCGACCTCGCGCTCAGCAGCCCAACACCATAGCCACTGAGCTCCTCCATAGACCCGGCTACGTTGAGCAGATACGGAAAATCTCGAGGACCGAAGCTATCCCCGACGAGTACCGCAGCACGCTTAATATAGCACCAATACCAAGGAACACGGACCCCAACCTCCACAAAGGTCGCAGGGAGGCAAGGGCCGAATATCTTCAGAAAAGTTAATCACCCTAAAAGACAACGGTGTATGTGGACGCAGCTATATACACTAGAAAAAAGGGAAGCAAGAATGCAGTAGCAACGACGGTCGACTCGGCGCTACGAAAGAGAACTAGCATTTCGCTACAAGGGGACTACACGGTAGTCGAGGCTGAAGAAGTGGCTATTGTTCTAGCAGCAGCGGAGGCCTATCGGATCAGACAGTCGCTAACATCACTCTCGGACTCGCAAACAGCCTGCCGCAACTACTTTTATGGCAGAATCAGTCGCCGAGCATTCCGCATACTCTGCTCAGTAGACTGTGAAACACAACTGCAAACAGGCACAGAACCACATGAAGTCACCACACACAAGCTCGTATGAGTACCGGGAGACACGGGGGTGGCAGGGAAACAATAGGCGGACAGGATAGCTCGAGAGTACACTAATTACCGAGCGTCCTACGTCGACAGCCTTGAGGAACCCACTCCTGTACCCCGAGAGTACTCGGCCATTTTAGACAATTACAGAGGCAGCAGGAAGCGATAACCCCCGCGCACAAATTCCTTAGCAGGGAAGAAGCTGTCGCATGGCGACAACTACAAACAGGGTCGTACCCTAACCTCAACGTGCCAAGTAAAATGCACTCCACATTATATAAGGAGAAATGTTCTTGGTGCAATGAGAAACCCACATTATATCACATAACATGGGCATGTGAACAAACTAACGTAGTCCCAATCATATCACACCCAAGTGCGGAGCAATAGGAGGAACTGCTATCCAGCGACCGCTGCGAAGACCAGCCATGTCTAGTGCTCCGTGCACGACGGACAGCAGAGACCAGCGGAGCCCTGGACTGAGGGCAGCGGACCATTGCGATAGAGGACGGACGAAGCAGCGGCTGAAGACCTCTGGGGGAGACACAAGGAAGAAGACTCCCCTGAAGAATCCACCCTAGCCGCAGAAAAACATAATTACTAGAACTCAGTAAACTTTTCACTCACTCACTCACTCACTCACTCACTCACTCACTCACTCACTCACTCACTCACTCACTCACTCACTCACTCACTCACTCACTCACTCACTCACTCACTCACTCACTCACTCCTGAGAACATTATGGTTTTCTCGTGGTGTCTCTCAGGGCCATTGTTTAGGCGTGTAGGGAAAAATATGTATTTTTTCTCGTCAGCTTGAATGCTTCACATCGTTTCTGCGGCGATATTTTCTTTTTTACTTGTGGTATGGCGAGCTCCTAAGTTCATGTGAAAGACCAGAACTATAACTGATATCTTCCCAGCCAATACCTGCATCTCTCACTAGGATTTCTGCTTGGTTCCGCTTGCGCATAATGCACGGGCACAATACATTAATATACACCAATGGTGGCACAATTCTTTACTGCAGCACGCACCGCTTTATAGCGGTAATCAGCAACTTGCCACGGATCCCCCATGGTGAGTACCTGAAGAGACAGACTCTCCGCCTCTTGACCCCGTTCTCGCATTGCTCGGTGAAACGCCATGGAGCGCATTAATGTAATCTAGGCCGCAACTGTACACCTGGTTTATTTTTCTAGTGTAAATTTTGCCCACGCTAACAAAGCATTTTTATGGCGGGTATCGCGCACGACGAACACTTGCATATGCCTGTTGGCACCGCCAAAGGTCCTGGAGATATCCTGCTTGCAACGTGTACCTTCATAGCAGCGTTTGTCGTCATTCCCAAGAACTATCCCGTCTCCATCATGTAATGGTTGTCTTCGCCAGTACAGGGCTCGTTAGGCTACTGTCCCCGGCTTTTTACTCACCATCTTGCTTGGCTTTCTAGACGCAGGCCACTGTTACGAACGGCCTGCAAGGGTACCGACCTACAAACTTTTCCCAGCCAGCTGCTGCTGCGGGGGTGGCGAGCTTCCCAGAAGCGACCATGGAACCATTCCCCACCTGCGGCGGCGACTCGCTTTATAGGGGCGACGATGTGCCGCATCAACACTCCCTCGGCGCCGCTATGACTAAACGCGGTCGGCGGACCAAATATTGTTAATAGATTTGCCGTCACCGTCACGGCTTGCTTGAAGCGGTGGAAATCACGGGAGAAGATGCTTTGTGGCCGTCTCACGGGGCTTAGAAGTCATGGACAGACGCCGCGGCAATTTTCTGCAGGGTCAACACTGGGATGAAGGGGCGCCTGCTCGGAGCAGGACCTGTGTCTGCGAGAACCTTCTCACCTCGGTGTGGTCTGTGAAACCTGTGCAGAAGACAGTGCGTAAACCCTCCCCCTCAAAGGCGGGTCGGCTACGATGTCTTTGGACGCTCCGTTTGGTAGAACGGCCGTTTTTCTCTCACCTAGGGATCTAGGGAGGACAGAGTGTTTATAAGCAGCCGTTGCTCGACTGCTGAGTGTGCATTTCTCTTTCAGCCATTTGAGACTGATGAACTGTAACGTTCTCATGTAAATACTGTAAATAAACCCATATTCCTCGTTCTCCATGAGAAAAAGTCCATCCTTTCAACAACGTTCTCAGCGTGGATAAGTTGGACGACGCCATGGGTCAGCTACCATCTATGTCGTGCCCCACCCCAACCATTACACCGCGTAAAGTACGCGGTTCGTCGTGGCTTGTTGGCGCACTTTACGCCTGTCACAAGACCATTTTGCCTTTTCTGCTTTGTCTGAATAAACGTCAACTGCGTCTTACTTTTCCTAGGTATGGAAAGGAAAGCTGAAATACCGCCGCTAACTCTCAAACAGACTGCGCTACAAATTATGTACGACGTCCACAGAAACAATTTGTACGTTTACGCATGGCTCCGTAAAGTAGACCAACCGCGAAGTTGCGTTTGCGGCTGTCGAACTGGAGCCTCCACGTGCTATCTGTAGTTGTGCTTCCCTTTGAACAGAAAACGATGAAGCATAAGCTGTAATTCGCAGATTGCCCTCGCATCCTACAATAATTTTCTTCTTCGGATATCCCAGGAACAAATGATATTTAAAGCTTGCAGACTCACCGTTGTGTATAAAAAAATTAATTGACGACTTTCCCACGGCAATTGTCCTCCTGCGTTTCCTTCTTTAATGATTCGCTAGTCCTAAAATTGGTGCGTGGTAGCACGGCGAGAGGAGTTCAATAAATGCTTGCGGATTCACAGAGCAAAGACGAGGCGCAGCAAGAGCAACATGACAGCGCACTTCTCCTATCGCTCTTGCTGTGTCTTTCTTGTCTTTGCGCGGCATGTGCGCCCACACATAGTCACGCACCAAACGAATCAAACACGTTCCGGAGGTTCAACAAATATTTATTCTTCGCCTTCCGCGAGGCTTGTCGCTATAGCAGCCAACAAGCAGTCACTGTAATTAGCGACCACGTTAGCTAATCACGCGTATACGGTAGACAGAATTCCATCATTATGCATACAAACGAACGTATTCGGTACACACTACAGAGAGCGATTTTGCGTTCCGTTTATCCTGACCAGAAAAAAAAGAGGTATTTTTTACCAAAAACATTGTCATATCCCGCGCCCGGAGATGAGCTTTCCCACGTGACACAACCCTCGTAGTAGTACGTAGTAGCCTTTCTCTTTTCTTTTTCCATTCATCCGATTGCAACACTTCGCGCAGAGTGCGCTTCTCCTGTTTCCTTTTTCACGCTGGTCTCTCCCTCTTTCCGGAATTCCACGTTCCACTGTCGGGCTTCTCTGAGTTTTCTTTTTCTTCCTCTCTCGCTGCCCTCCGTTTAAGCGTCGTCGTTAGCGCCGTATCCCGTTTCCCGGCGTAACACAAAAGAAGGCAGGTCCCGGCCGCGCTTCCCATCGGGAGCCGGCCCCTCCGGCGCCACTTTTATGCGCACCGCCTTCTTTCTCAGCCGACTCGAACGCCGACTGAACGGGGCCGAAAACGTGTAACCGTGTAACCGACGGCAGCAGCGTCGCACAAAGGGGGGCTCCATGTGAAAGTCGGCCAACGTCGTCCCCCAGGACGATGCTCGGCGCTCACAATGCAACCCCGACGGGGATCATCTGTGCCAGCCTCCCCCTCCACGCTACCCCCCATCCTCTTCCTCGAGCGCCAATATCAAAATGTTCCGCGAGGGAGTAAGAGCGAGAGAGAGCGAGAGAGAGAGAGAGAAGAGAGAGAGAGACATCTGTGGCGTGCTGCCGCGTGATCACGACTGCCGGCGGGGCGGGGCGCGCAAGGTGTTCGTAGCCGAGAAAACGCAAACAAGGAGCCCTAGCCTAATAAGCGAGCGCCTGATGATGAGCGGCACGTGGCCCGCGCAGCGGCGGATGCTGCGGCGGTCCGGGAAGTCCCACGCTGCCGCTGCGGTCGCGCGGTGCGGGCGCAACGGGACACGCCACACGCGCACGTATAAGCGCGCGCCCACTATCTCGCCATCGCCGGGCACGCCGCTGGTTTCGACGTGCGCGGGCGTTACGGACTGGGCGATACCTATTATGAAGGGAAAGCTCGCCTAACAGCAAGAGGGCACGCTGGGAAGATGAGGTGGTGGCCTCCGTGGTAGAGCGACCGATGTGCTCGACTGGGGTGGGAAGAGACATTATTCCCGGCTGCCATATAAACGCCTCGGAATGCACGGGGTGGAGATGAACGCAGGGATTGGACGATGACCGTGCGCTGAGAGCTTTGCTTACGGAGGCGCGAGCTTAGTGGCAGCTGACAGTGGCCATTGAGAATGATGATGAATAGATTCCCAGAGTGCATAGCACTGCTTCTGGAATAAGCTGATGAAGTTTTCAGCGTTAATTTTTTTTCTCCCTTCACCCTTCAAACGAGATAACAAGTTCAGTCTTCACTTTTTTCCGAAAGCGTACGGCGTTTTACTATCGATCAGTTCCAAGGCTGTATCGGCTCATACCAATGCAATGCTTCATTTTAAAGCCGACGGGAGAGGGGGAGGGAGTATTTTATTATAATATTGCTCTCTATGGTAATTAACGGGGTCTTACTTTCCAGAGATGCTTCTGGGATATGACGGACGCATGGGGAGGGGCTCGTGGTTAACTTAAAGGAACGGTTCATGTTCAGAACAGTTAGCTGACCATGAGCCCGTGTCGTGAACTCACTTTCTTCTCTATGTTTAATCTCTTGCCGTTCAATTCTGTCACAGAAATTAAACATGTCAGTGGTGATGAGCAGCAATGTTTGCTGAGAAAAAAAAAAAAACAAATTGAGGGGAAGCCATTGTCATCACGTGCAAACGACTTATCCCAGGCGATAGGTGTGTGTATTTTCGCGTGCGCTCTTGTTTCTTATTGGCGCACTGTCCCGTATGTCACACATCTCGCTCCGCACTATGTAGTTGTCGAGATGTGCATCGGAACTAAGTATATGTGGCCTGCGCACCGCGCTCTACGTCACGATGTAATAGCGTTTCTAATTAGGACAGTTCGAGCAACCATGCCAGACAGAGAGAGACGCATGGTATCTGTAGTTGTTTGCCTGGGGGCTCCCCTATAGCATGCATGCTACCCCAGATGAACTGGACGACGTATGAAAGTGCGCTTCGCCGTAAGCGAGTGCAGCGCCGTCGAGTGCAGCGCCGTCCTTTGCCTTAGGACATCTCAGAACGCAACACGACTTTTGGCCGATGGGCTTTACACTTCCAAGCAAGTTTGCGTTCTTGTCACTTGAGATGCACAAGCGGGCTGCTTGCAAGTCAAACTTAGACGAGGTAAAAGGATCCTAACTGAATTAAGCCATTGCAGGAGCCAGTTCTCGCACCGGTAGTTAATGACGCCGGAACGCGGATGTAGTTCTTTTGTCTCACCTTTATTTCTACTTAATTTCCTTAACAACATTAGCATGGTGGGTGATACCGCCAGCGGCATTTATTATGTAGGCGTCTCTTTAGTAAAACCTCTACGTCTTGCCTGCCGCGCGTACCACCGAAATAAAAGAATGAAAAAAATGAAAAAGAAAGGAGTCGGGCACGAGCGACCTTACACGTTAAAGAATCCTGCTCACACCCACTACAAAGACACGGCGAGCCGCGAGGGATCCCGCGAACAAGCAGAGCCACTACAGGCGAGAGTGCAGGCCATACCGTAAAGTGGCTGGGCGACGACGGGTGTGCGCGCGAAGTGGAGACGGCGGTCGCACGACCGCTGCCAAACGGCCGCGCGTCGCCGCGAGCGACCCGTTGAAAGGTTGCCAGTAAAGGAAATAACTGAAAAAAAAAAAAGCAGTTGTACCGAATCACGGCTGCGCGCGGTGTGAAAACTCTCACACCGGCGCGCTCGTGGAATCACACGCCGCGCTCTCATCGCTGTGTGCGACAGCAGAGCGCCCGCGACGTGGGAAAGGGGAAGCCTCTCGCCACTCCGGGGCTGGGGCCCCCGTGCACGCACTGCGGCGGCGGTCACAAAAGAAGAGACCCTCGCCCGGGCGCGCCCGCTCGCTTCATCGCTCAGGACTTCTCCGCGGGGTGAGAACTGTCCCTGGTGATCTTTCGCAGTGGAAAACACGGCGCAGGAACGACGTGGCCGTCGACTTCTTGTCGAGAGGCAGCCTCCTCTCTCCCTGCGGCGGCCCCAAGTCCGTCCGAGGAGACGTTTGCGCTGCCTGCTACGCGCGCCGACGCTCGCGGCCCTCTTCACTGCGCCTTCTCCTTCTCCCCCCTTTCCCCTCCTGAGACAAACCGTGGAAATCCGAACGAGGCGTCTGACCGTAACGGACGCAGTGTAATATTCACGCGTGCTGCGTCGGGCTGATGCTCTCGATGCCTATTGTTGCGGAGTCCGGGGCGTCGGGATGTGCCATACACGCATAGTGTGCGTTTTGAAGGGGATTGTTCGGAGTCTGGCGATTGCGCAGAAAACAAACGAGCAAAGAGTAGCAGAAGAAAAGCGGCCCTGTTGACATTGAGTCTAGCGATTCCTTCGCCCTATTTCGTAGTGAAATAATTTCGTAGTGAAATAACATTTTTTTTTTAATACGTCATTTGCAAAGCATTAAGGAATATTGGGCGAGACATACTGCCGAGCCAGTCAGAGGGGTCATACTAATTATGGTTTAGCATTTGGTAATTGTACGGCGAGACGCAGGTTACGCTGTGCAGTTGTGTGCACCTGTCCGCACATAATGCATGCAGTGGCGATTTACATGCGTTTTCGCGCGTCTTATAGTGTGTTTTGCGGCAATATTATTTTCAAACATACATGTGTAAACTTCGAAACAAGGAAGTCTATGAAAATTGTCACATTTTGGAGAGATGTCCGAGCGCAGAAAAATACAATTTGCGAAGAAAGCACGCTGCCTGCGATGGGAATTAAGCGCAGCTGCTTTTAGTTTGCGAAGTTCTTACATATATATTGAGCTGTATGTCGCGAGTATGAATGCGCCGAAAATTTTTACAACGTAGTCCCACAAACGTTAGTCGGCGCAGAAATACAACAGCTCCTTTCTAGACTGTCGCGCGTGGGTATGAAGCGGGCGTGTTGCCGCTGACCGTAGTGATTTTGCTTACCTGGGCAAACAACAGTCCAGAGTGTGGTAGGGAGGACAGATGAAGTCCTGGGTGCTTTCGTTTGGAAAGCCTATGGTATGCACCTGTCCGTTTCAGGAACTGGTCGTGCAAGCATATGCGAGGCTTCCGCCAAGGGGAAGTACAACTTCTCTTCGATTTGGCTACACTTTCTGAACCAGTTCTTAGGAAGTGGCAGTGCGTGGTGCCGCACAAGTTCACATCGTCGTGCGAGTGCAGCGCGGCACCTCCGCACGTCGTGTCACAGGCAAATCGAGGACAATGACGAACGAGCTCTGTCGTCTGCTGCGGGCGTTTGAGCTTTTTTCGACAAATGATCGTGTCGGATTGCCAAGGATGTGTGAGTGTGTGTTTGTTAAATACACGCAAAGTGCCTTGAGCGGCCAGTCGCGCGGCAATGTTTCGCGTATTCGCGGGCTTATTTCATGCTTGGAAAAACACCTTTATGTAGCACGTATCGAGCAAGAAAAAGTTGTATCGGGAGTTTTTCATGTTGCTGTACAGTTTTCTCATTGACAGTTTTCATCGAATTATAATGTTTGAAAAGCTGACTGATTAATTAATTAAGATTAATTATGTTATTAGGCGGAGTGCAAAACATAATCTTAGTATCCCCAAGCGACGGTAAATAACATTGCTTGTGTTCTGTCTAGCTACTGTGACATTTACATATTTTTAAAATGTGGCTCAAGTTACGTGGGACACTGTGTGTACATACAGGGTGACCATTTTTCAGCTTTACGTAATTCTAAAAACTCACTTGTGGCATATTGCGTAATTCTTCTCCTTGAGCTGGCTTATTCGAAGAGGCGAACGTTACAAGCACGAGAAATCGAAAGAGATATTCAACTAATTAACAAAATTTAACGAATTAACCTCAGAATAAAAAAATTAAGGCACATATTCCAGCTTGCAAGACGTATCCACTTGAAATGAATTTGCAGGATCGCACCAGTTTCGATATATTATTTCCCAAAGTGCGGCATTCTAGTTACTTTTGTGCTTCATTGCATAAAAGAGCGTTTTGAAAAAAAGTAAGTGGAACAACAGTGCATTTTTACGCCAAGTTTGATGGCGCATATCTCCAAACTGGCGTCATTCTTAAAATTCATTCCAAGTGGATACACCTTGCAATCTCACCGGCTACAATTCGTAAGTTAAAATATGTGCCATAAACTAATTAACTAAAATATTTGTTAATTGACTAAACTTAACTAAATTACCTCATTAACTAAATGAACTAAAAGTGGGTGTTGGTTAATTAGATGAATATGTGTTTCCATTTCTCGTGCAAGCAATGACTGCCTCTCCGAATAATCTAGTTGTTGGGCTAGGGTTATGTTAGCTACAACAGGCTATTAAAAAGAAGATATCCATAAAACTTACAAATTATCACCCTGTACAATAGCTACCATGGAACAAACCAAAATTTCACTCGATTAATTTCCTGTCTTTCACTGGGTTTGGTGATTTAGGTTTGGAGCCACTTGAAAAATTTTACCAGGACTGAGTGATAACTTCAGCTCTGAACTGCGCAGCAGCAGGCTGTCACAGCGAACGCCGCCACCGTTACGGTGTTCCCTTTTGCGGCCTGCGCAGATGCCACAACCCTCAGAGTCAGCGAAGTACATAAAACTCGGCACAAACTGCCAAGCGCAAAAGTGGCGTGATAATTCAGCACGTGGCTTCCAACTAGACCTTGGCAGTTAGGGATATGGGTTCGATCCCCATAGGGTGGTCAGAAAAGCAACGTTTCTTTAGCACCGTGCAGGTGAAGCTGTGAACCAATACTTTTGGCCTGAATACGATAGTGTAACGGAACGAACCGACTGTTGGACACGAAAAAAACAGTATTGAGATTTATACTGTTGTAGCAGTTAAGAGCTCAAAATCCGAAAGAATAGGACCACGTATTTTGCATTAGGTCACATTTACCGCGCAGTTCAAAATTAAGTTGCACAGAACCTCGCGTTAACAAAAAAAAAACAGTGTATTCACTTTATTTGCTGCTACATTAAATTAGCAACTTTCACAATCGCATTGTAGAATGCGATGGGCGTACCGCGAGTCAACGTATGTAACTGCACTCGATGTACTAGTGCGATCTTGAAAATCTGCCAATTTGATGGGCCTACATAGCTAATGGGGCTTTAAACCACCGGCTTGTTAAAATATTTATGATTTGTTCAATTATCGACTACTTGAAAAGCCTGTTGATAAAGTGCCCAGCCCAAGCGGGTGGCTTTTCCTTTGTACCAATCCAACTTAAAGCTGCAGTTTGTCTTTACCGCTTAACTTACAAGCCAAAGGAGAAGCACACATTACATGCAGTGTGGTGAAGCACATTGCTTCGAAACCAAGCGACGTCGGGTGTCTGGGGCAAAATTCAGAAGATTTTGCGTTCGTGAAAATTGTTTGCCCCTTGGCCAGCGCCTTCGTTCTTGTATTGGCCGCTCGAGAGATTGGTCAGTGCCGGCTTTTAATAAACGTCATCATGTTAGAACAATTTCGTGTATCCAGGACCATGGTCTCGGGACCTGAAATGTCAATTTGGTAATGTTTATAGTTGCAAATGTAAAACTTTGAAAGTTGCCCTTCCATCTGCACTACAATATAACCCTAAAGTGCGTACAAGCAACTAATCTGTATTACATTAACCTTTACGTGATCGTACTCCTCTTAATTAATAGGGGAAGAGAATCTTGTTTGCCATTTTTAATACGCGTTAATGAACCGCATGTAATCGAAGTCATTCCCTAACCCACCGTAGTCCACGGTGGTTTGCGTTGACAAATAAAAACTACGCACACTGGCAGCAGCAGCAGTCGAGGCTACAAATCGATTTGCTGTTTGGCAGGTTGATTTCATACCGCAGTCATAAATAAGAGAGTATCTACGGACGCGCAACTAAAGAAAGCATAACAGCACCATATTATTCAGTATACAGCGCTCAGATGTGTGGGCGTTGTAATATGTTAACTAGTTTATATTTATCCTGCTTTCTTCTTATTATTTTTTCTGTGTTATTTTGTCCCTAATCGGACAAAGTGGAGGAAACGCGAGAAAAAGTTCATGATCACTGCTTCAAATGCCCTCAGCGCTCCGGAACAGTGCGACAACAGAAAATAACATATTTCCAACCCACGTGCACGAGCACGTAAGTCAGCATTGATACAGGTTCTCAGCGTAGAACGCACTATACTAATGCATATCTGTCCACACACGCCGTCAGCACGATTATACCGTGTGTATCAGCTGACGTTAGCCAAGCTGTTCAACAAAAAAGAAAAGAAAAATTACAAAAACGCGGGGCAACATATAATTATCAGACCTACGGTGTTTGGTCGTCAGAGGTCTGAAGACTGTACACCGCAGGTCTTAAAATCGTATCTTGCACTGTGTATCTATCTATCTCTCTCTCTCTCTCTCTCTCTCTCTCTCTCTCTATATATATATATATATATATATATATATATATATATATATATATATATATATATATATATATATATATTAGTGAGTACCTTAGCTAACGTTAGCTAGTACACCCTATAGAACCCTCCCGCACACGAGCGTGTTTTGCTGCACCGCTGTACAATATGCTCATCGCGCATGTAGTGATCGTTTTGTTCGGGCCCTACAACGCAAAAACTATTCCAGTCTATTCCTAAGCTATTCCAATTTACGTAACCGCCGACGCAGGCATCGGGCGGTGACCCGCGGCGTTATCTTAACAGGCCAGTGAAAGGCTTTCCTCGTTTAGAAGAGGCTACTTTTTTTGCTTTGAAAGCGAATATCAAAAGCGAATATCATCGATAATAGCATTGAATACCTTGACATATTTTTCTTAGCTTATTGGCTGACAAGAGGTGACGAGCGTGCAGAAATGTAGACAGTTTGGTGGGGCCTGGCTAGTGCACTGAAAGCAGATAACCAGAGGAGCAGGGTAGTGCCGACGTCGGCGATTAGCCCACTTGTCCTTGCTTAACTTGCGGTGACTGGTAGAATATCGCGGAGCTGTGCAACGGAAGCCGCTAAACGAATACCGCTAAAACAAATTCTCAACGAAGGAGAGTTGGCAAAATGAAGTCGTATACGTGCCGAAAGGGCACGACAACGTTATGCCGCCGCGAATTTTTTTTTTTTTTTTTTGTAATATTATACGGAAATAAACCCATTGTCCCGGCAGCTCCGACTAGCCGGTGCCAGATTGGTCGGCGGGCAGTCATCTATTCATTTCGGAACGGAGCAGTTTCTGGTTATCAAAAAAAAAAAGAGAATGACAGTTTTGTTTGGCATATTAATGTTTCTTTAGTGCGTATACGTCACTTCTACGTGGTGAGTTTTCAAGGTTTTGTGACGTCGCGTGACAGACATGTGAAGTGGGCAGAGCCCGAAAGCTTTTGACCAATAGCAGAGAACTGATGGCGAAAAAGGCGTAGAATTTGAAATAATAATGTTTATTTTGATCGGTGTGATCATGCATAATAAGTGTGGACGCGTCATATCAGATAAACATTTTTCTCGATTTTCCTGACGTCCCTGGCAGACAAGTTGTGGCCTGACAAAATGTTGACTAATCGTGGAGGGCTGGTTGCAGAAATGGAATAGAAAACTTTGGAATAACATTACGTTATAGAGCAGTTACTTTCAAATCATGACCTTATTCTTGTTTTTCTTCTCATTTTTATCCCTTATATTGCGAAAGTGGAAATTCTTATAGATGACTGAAATGAAATTACAAAAGAAAAGCAAACAAAGAACTTATTTAATTCATGATAGAAAGACTCTGCGTGGACACTGCAAATAAACAACTCTTTACTCGGACAAAGTATTTTGCTCATTTCCTTTGTTTTGTTAAAGTAAATGTCGATTGTTGATCGGCATAGGTCACGCAGGAACGCGCCTACAGGTTCATCCGCGCCTTCCGTGACTCTGCAATTTGAAACGTTCAGCATTTCAACACGGGCGCTACACAGAAGATTCAAGCTCAATGATTTCGCCACAGTGACCGCCTCGGACATTATGCCAAAAGTAGGGAGGCCGAAACCACCACGCCCTGCCTTCCCTTTTTTTTTTTTAATTTTCCGTGCTTAATAGTATTTTACCCGCGATAAGAGGCTGCTGTTATTCGCGCACTGTTCACACGGCGAATACTTCGCTTCTGGAAATACAGATGTTCGTGCCGACTTATGTTTCTTAACGAATGATAAGAATTGCCTCACATTTGATGCGTCGTAGCGTGTTATGTATCCAGACATATACTGTAAAGTTCAAATACATTACCGTACAGCTGACGCACAAAGAACGTGCGTCAGTCGTACCGTATTCTCATGTCAGTTGGTGTCAAATATAAACACTTACCGGCAATTAATGAACTCGCCTTCCTGTGGCGGGTGGTCCTGTCTTATTCCTCAGTGTCCTTAAACTTATGAGCCGCTGGAGAAGTGAAGTGCGCAGTGTCCCCGCTGCGCACTTTATGCGGCAGATGATTGGACGCGCGTTCATAACGAGAGCTGACTTCTGTCGACGGGCATGGAAAGATGAAGCACTTTACTATCGTCTTCTTTTTTCCCCCATCATTCTGCCGTATCCTTTTACAATTCGACTGGCGTTTCTGTTCGATTCAAGTATTGCGGAACGTTGTGAAGCCATTCGCACCGAAAGGGAGACACAGAGCGCGGTGGTATCTGGCACGTGCTCATGGGACCGTGCATGTCGAAAAGAACATTAGCGTGTTCGACGTTGGCAGCGAGCGCGCATCAGTCACGGCGCAAGCGCAGGTATGGCAACAAGGGCCACCCGAATGAAGGGGGACCCCGCGTATCTCTGGCCGCGCCTTTCCGGGGGCCCGGTTGGTCGGCGTATCGCACATGCGTGTAGCTCTATACATGTAGTCGCGGGGGACACGCGTCGCGATGCCTTTTCTTTCATGCAAGAGCGAATCGACAGCGGTGCCGTGACCGCGGCGGGCATCATTAGGGCGGCGCGCCATACACTCGCTCCTATCTGCGACCGCACGAAAAAAAATCTCGCCGATCTCACGGGGAACAACAGCGTCTGAAGGCACGTCGTGGGCTGCGGCGGCGACGGCTCGGCGGAGCCCGCGCGCGATCGAGGCCTGCAGGAGACGCCACCGCCGCAATCACCGCTCGGCGGGAAAGGAACCGGACGGAGTCCCAGTGATTCCCGGCGGTGGGAGCAGCGCGTGCCTTCTACGTATATTGCTCGGCGCACTCGGAAGCCAGCGCGGTTCCACGGGAACCGCGCTGGTCATCAGTCGCAGCGACGCAAAAACGCGCGCTGT
Organism: Dermacentor variabilis; assembly: GCF_050947875.1. Classification (NCBI taxonomy): domain Eukaryota; kingdom Metazoa; phylum Arthropoda; class Arachnida; order Ixodida; family Ixodidae; genus Dermacentor; species Dermacentor variabilis. The sequence goes on from NC_134568.1 coordinate 46,790,298, forward strand.
CAAAAGCAGCGACCGCGTCTCTGCAGTGCGCTCCCCGCGATGTCGCCACCATGCGACATCCCCACGCGCTTGCTTATTACTGCGCGCACGCGCTGTACTCAAAGTATAAGCGGCGCCTGGGAAACAAGTAATCGTGGGGGAGGGGGTACTGTACAGGCTGTCCAGGCCAGCTGACGGCAAAATCTGGGAAATCGCGTACCCCAATCTCAACTTCATTCCGTGAGCTTTGTCGGATTTACCATGTAATACATCACACTTTTGACGCTGGATGTGATGCCCTGCCGTTGCTAGGGGTTACAAGTCCGTTCGAAACTTGCCGTTCAAGTTCGTGTCGCTTGTTGGACATTTCCACATTGGTAAATAAAGGCCTGAGAATATTCCTATTTGGCGGCGAACCCTTCATACGTTCCTCCATTGACTCGATTGAAATATGCAAGTGAAAGCTAGGTAAAAATTGTACACCTTTATATACGTTATAGAAATTGAGCTAAACAGCCATGCGCTTGGAAGGGTATCCGCTCTTTAGGTTAAATTTGGAACTTTAATATAATTATGCGGTTTCATGCGCGATCCAAAGCCACAATAGTGATATGAGTGGCTCAGAATTAATTTTGAACACCTGAGATTCCTTAACGCGTACCTATAGTTTGATGAACAAGTAAACTCTCGATTTCCAGCATGTATGTGCGTATTTACTACACAGGGCTGAACAGTTTTACTGGCTGCGGTCACAAACTACTGGGTAATTCAACGTTTCCTCAGAAGGAACGGTTCTTAAACTATTGCTCATATTATGCGCCAATCAGAATGCGGCGGCAGTAACTTGGAATCAAATCCCCGACCTCGCGTTAGCAGCAAAGCCCTACGGCCACTACCATCGCGGTCCAGAGTTTGTTCGGTTAAACGAAAGCATAACAGCAGTTGAGCATACGCGGTAGAGGGGGTTTTCCCTGAATGGTTTCCTACAACTTGGGGTATTTTTCCAACAGTGGTCTCCAGGGGCCTTATAATGTAAAACTATTCCAAACTGTTTTTATTCCAATCCCCTGACGTAGAACTTATGTAACCACCGACGCAAGCATCGCGCGGTAGGTAACCCGTAGCGTTGTTTGAAAAGCCCAATCGAACGCGCTCCTCGTTTATAGGAGTTCCATTTTTTTTCTTTCAAAACGAATAGCATTGCCTACATTGAGCAGATTTTCTTATAGAATTGGCTGAAAAGGGGGCAGGAGCGCGCTCAAGTGGAGAGAGGTTCGGCAGGGCCGATTCAGCACAGTAAAAGTAGATAACCGGATAAGGAGGGTGGTGCCGGCGTCTGCGACTGGTCCGCTTCCCCTTACTTAGCTTGCAGTGGCTGATCGAAAATCGCGGCGGCGTGCTACGAAATGTTAAAATTCCACCAGAACGGATGCGTAGTAAATAATAGTTGGCAAAGTGATGTTGTGTATGCCGAAAGGGCGCGATAATGTTGTACTGCCACGGAAAAATGTTTATTATACGCAAATAAGTTCATGCTCCCCGGCCGCTCCGAGAAGCTAGTGCCAGAGCATTCGGCGGGCAGCCATTTTCTATTCCTTTCGAAATGGGGCAGTCTCCGGCTATTCAGAAAAAAAATCATTTTCGTTCGCAATATTAATGCGTCTTTAACGCGTACACGTCTCTTTGACATGTGGGTTTTCGTGGTTTTTTCACGTCGCGTGACAGACAGGCCAAGTGGGCGCAGCCAGAAAACGTTTTATCAATGGCAGAGGATTATGTGGAAAAAGGCGTCGAATCAGAAATAATTATTTTTCTTTTGTTCGGTGTACTCATGCATAATCAATGTTCACACATCATATCAGATGGGGCGTTTGTCGCGGTTTTCGTGACGTCGCGTGAAAGATAGGCGAAGTAGGGGTGGCCCAACAATTTTTTGACAAATCATGGAGGACTGATCGCAGAATTGGAATAGAAAAGTTTAAAATAGCTTTGCGTAATAGCGTCCCAGAGGTGTCGAAAGTGGATTGTTACTGAAGTAAAAGGCTCTGAAATTTTTAGTTCTATCTACTTCGTTACGCCCTTCGAACATGACGCGTACCCACTGTTCGCGAGTGGTCTGATTGGAAGCACATCCTGAACAACTTGAACGTGGTGTATCCTGAAAGTTTGAAGTTCCAGTTAAATTAGTACAAGTGGCCCTAGATGAAACCAAGTGTTTTGATTGCTTTATTAGTTGTTGCGTTGGCGTTTTTGCTCCGTGTAAGGTCAGAAGAAAGGCGCACGCGTAAAGGTTTCAGCGAGAAAACAATTTCAATTGGCGTAATGAAGTGGCAACAGTGCTGGGTCACAGTTACCTGCGGCAAAAATTATTCATTTTGTTTTAGTATCGTTAATTGGCATTTCCGCCAAGTGGCGATTTCGTGAATGTCGTCCTAAAGCAAGTTGGATTTTTTTTCTGCGGTTCTTTTGGACTTTACACATTCTCAGGCTGCTTTCTGCAGCTTTTCATTTGGTTCAGATTCATTGTAGACTGACATAAATAAAGTCAGCGATAGTCAAATGGTGCAGTTAAAGTTAACAATCTGTCCATACATGAAATCGTCGCGAGCAAATAAACGGGCAGTATAAAATTGAGGTTGTTGCTTATGTGAACTAGGAAACAGAACGGGTCCCAGTGCGGAGCCTTGCGACACTCCGGGTTTATGCACTGTCAGTAAAGTAGGGTTAATTAATAATGAGTACATAAGAAGTTAATAATCCAGTCTGTAACATTCCTATTATGTTGATGCTGTCTTGTTTTGTTATTAAACTAGATCCGGGAACTTTGTGTAATGCTTTTGTGAAATTAATATAAAGATGACATCGATTATTATTGAAACATTAGCGTCCAATAAGAAAGAACACTCAAAGTGCAGTCGGCGTCAAAAGATCGCGAACTGGGAGATGTGAGATCAAGCTGAATAATTCCGCAACCTGAGCACGCGGCTAGCTCTTCGGATTTCCAGCAAGCGTGCGCTTATTTGCAACATATGGCTGAACGGCTTTACTGGTTACCGTCATAAACTGCTCGGTAATTCAACGTTTCCTCAGAAGCAATGGTCCATAACCTTTTAACGCCGACAGTACACAGTTCGCGTCTCCTCTTACCTTTTATCGGCACCTTGCGCAATGAACCTATTTTGACAGAAACAGTTGTGACTGACTACTTGCTTTATGACTTGCTAATTTCTTTCCCTTTCATTCCTGTTGCAATTTCAAGCGCTGTCGCGTTCGGCTACCTCGTCTCCCTCCTATTAATACCAAATAGGAGCACCTATGTGGATGGTTAAATGAATGAATGAATGAATGAATGAATGAATGAATGAATGAATGAATCTTAGAGCACCTAAGCCGAGGGTGAGGGCGTTAAGACGCTTGGCGCGTTTTGATTTGGCCTTACTGAGGTGCAGTTTGAACGCAGGTGAGAGCTTGCGCGGACAACGAATGCGCGGATAACACAGGCTTCCGAGAGCGAGAGCCAGGGTGACGTGGCGTCGCGGCGATACCCTCCCCCCTCACGCAATACCACGGCAGCAGGTGTTTCCTTTCACCCTCTCTGCTCTGTTGGAGCCCGAGCCACAAGCTTCACGAAGCCCGAGCTTCACGAGGGCAGCGTGCCTCGCGAAGTGGCGTCGCAGCCAGTGGGAAGCTTCGCTTCCACAGACGCCGCCGGCTTTTTCGCTCAATAGTCCATTCGACGCTTTCGCATCAATAGATAAATAAACAATCATACTTAAATGGCTTCGCAACCACGCTCAGTGCGGGTTATTCACAGAGCATTGAATATTGTTCCACGATTGCGTTTTATTTTATTTAACTTTATTTTTAATTTATGGTCACCTCCACTAAAACGTAGCATAAGAGACACGGCATAGTGAGAACGGTAAGGGCATGCAGCAACGCGCAGACAGGATAGTACACCATTCTAGCATGCTAATGATTGAGCTGAGTAAACTTTTTCAGGTTAAGAAAAGCTTCCCGTTCGTAGAAAAATGCATTCTCCCTAAGTGCACGGAGAAACAGGAAATCGTCTCAAAAGGCTGCTGAATGAGGAATAACATGACGACTCACTACTCACGCGAAGCTCCTTGATGCTCCCTAAACAGAGCTTGTAGCACAACCTAGCATAACCTAGGTCCCGTTCCGGAACTTATAGTTTGTATTATGTAAACAGCAAGAGTGCTGCAGCGTTAATCGACGAGGTTGTAGGCAAGAAGTCAACGTATCTGTTTAATCACTTCCGAGCTAAGATGATAGAACCATACCTACCCATTCTTCTTAAACGCCTTCTAAAACAGTGCCAAAGTTCTTAGAGGGTAACCTATATACGTTAGAAGACGCACGTCCGCAGTCCGACTGAGCATAAGTCTGAGATGAATGTATTTCCTTTTTTTTTTTCTCATGCAGATGTTCTGGCACTTGACCGAACAGCCAAGTGACAGAACAAATGCATCCATACGATTAACCCTGTGGTAGATAATCTACCACAGGTGTCTTCGAGTATCATCATGTTGATGCGGCATGGTTTACATGTAACCAGCGATAAACAAATAAACACATGCTTGCATTTAAATAACGCGATTGGAGGTTTAGAATCCGTGTATAAAAGAAACTTTCGCTTTTGATGAGGTCAGTAGCGGTCGTGGTGGGTCATATATGGTGTTGTGCTGCTGAGCTCGGAATAGCGGGCTCGATTACTGGCCGCAGGGGCCGGACTCGTATCTGAGGGCGGAGCGCAAAACGCTATAGTGTACTCGTAATGCGGTGCATGTTAGAGGACCTCAGGCGGTCATATAATCAAACCGGAACGATTACCTGCAGTGGCTCTCATCGTAGAAGTGTTGCTTTGAAAAATCACACATTATCCATTGAGACGGGCAGGGCGTACATTTCGATAAAGTCTTGTTGTCACGAACCAACCAGCCGGTTGGTTCGTGACAACAAAGGAATCGCGAAGCTAACAAGCACGGGGAAAGAATCATCACGGAGGACGACAAGCCCTACACTATATTCCTCGGCGTTCCTTTTTTCTGCGTGTTTGTCCGCTTCGCGCAGTTCAGTTACTTGTATACGTCTTCATTACGACGCATATTCCGCTTTATGCATATAATTGGTTTATTCGCTTCCTGTAATGGTATTTCAACTTGTGAAGACCCGCATCTGTAGCCAACGTTCACTGAACTCTGTAAATTTGTATTCGCGTTTTGATTACGAGGTCTGTACTGTTTCGCTTGGTTCAGTGCAATCAATTTTCTCATCAGCTAAGAGCTCAGGGGATAAACAGCAAGAAAAATTTTATATTGCCGCGAATACAGGAGAAAATACTGGTACATTGTTTTGTGTTAATTAGCTGGCCTCCGAACCGCGCACTGCCCGATCTTGAAGGCCATGTCTGTTGGCTTATCCTGCGATGTGCTGACTAGCAGCGGCGCCGGAGACAACGACCCCCCCTCTCCCCTCCCCCCTTTCCTTTCCCTTCCATGTAAACGCTCACAATCAATTCTCGCCGAATCATGCTACACTGAACCAGTGAGACGCCCCGAATGCACCCGGAACGTGGGCCGTTTCCCGGCAGCGGAATTCGTCCGTAACGCGACGAGGTTCCGGCGAAGCGGTGACCCCGAATTCATCCGGGGCTACCCCTCCCACGCGGTGTTGTCGCTCGCGTTTCCACGCATGCTGATGAAGCGTTGATCTCAGCGCATCATTATTTACTCAACGGTCCGAGCGTTTGCAGGCGGCGCGAGCAGCAGCCCGCGGGCGCCGCGGTTGTTCCCACAGTGCGGGCCGGAGCATCAACCCGGCTGCGTGGACACGCTAGGGCGCGCTCGGGGCTGGGAGCGGCGTCATCGCGGATCTACGCCCTGTGCCGCCGCCGCGCGCGGTGGGAACAAGTGCCCGACCCTCCCCGTCCTCGACTGCTTTCGCCACTGCCCTTAATCCCCGCTTCACAGCGCTTCGGCGTTGTCCATCTCCTGTTTCATAGGCGTGCACTCTGCCCGGCTTGTGCTTCTCTCTCTCTCTCTCTCTCTGCTGCAATGCCTGAGAAAGGTGCGGGCGGCGAAGAGAGAGATCCGAGCTGAAAACATCTTTTATGAATATTTAGTGCATATTTTACAACGTTTGCGATCCGCTAATAAGCATGCGCGTGCTGAAGCTGAGCTAGTATAATTTTTCTTTTTTGTTTCGTGATGCCAACGGAATGTACATGTCGCCAGGATGCGAAAGGAAGGAAGTGCAGTCCTGGTGCTGTCTACGTCGCAGCGCAACTGCATGTCGCTGTACATGATCTTCGTTGTAGTTACAACACAAGTCTTCATTTCTTCATTTATTGCTGTTGTCGTCGTTGTTGTAGTGAATGATAATCATTATGAGTTGCTTGTGCCTACAGATACAACAGCGTATAGCGCCTCGGGACAGCTAGAGTGCAACAGTCACTGGAGAAACTTGCAAGGAGACGAATGCAGCTATAATTTGACGGGAAGAAAGCGCAAGAAAAATGAGCTAAATAGAGAGAATAATATTTTGCAAATTTACTATAAGGGCGCGGAATTCATCGGGGATTCACCTCGTAACATGCCCCGATGCAGCGATTTGTACTGTCTTGAACGAAGCTCTTTCGGCGTGGCAATAGATCAGCGGCGCTGTCAAGGTACTGCAACGGTTTCTAATTGTATGTATTACGCAACGGGCCGCCTTTTCTTTTAAGCGAGCGAGAGAGAGAGAGGGATAGAGGGGACGCTCCCGAATGGATACTATAAAGGTTGTCTTGCGGCTAAGTAAGTTTACTTCCGTCTGTACGCTCGTTAATTCTCATCGTCAATCCGAACGATACATTGCACCAACATAACCACCGCTATCCTGCAAGAAGCGTGGTAACCTTTGATTTCAAACGCCCATTTGCACGGCGGTGTTAGAGGTCATTGTCAAGGGCCTTCACTGTGTTGGAGCGGGGGGCGCACTGCAGGAGCCACATCATGCGTGATGCCTTCGGTCGCGCTCCCGTGGTTGCGCGCAGCGTGCCGCAAGCGCGCACCGGTGGGCAACAGGTGCGCGCAGCGGGTCCTCCTCTGATGCGCCGAGATTGAATGTCTCGGAGGCCATCGTCTCTCCCTCCAAGTGCAGTTCAGGCGGCGGCCACCAGGCATCGCCACTGCTTTTGCTGGAGCACACGCCGCCTCGACATACGACCTCTCTCCGTCGTTGTAAGGTCTCCGTGTCCCCCTTATTTAGCGTGATGAACGCTTAATTGAAGCACCGTAGTTCTACAATAATTTCTACAGTGATTCATTAACCCTCCACCCCTCCCTCTCCTTAACTAAAGACCTTCAACAAGGTCATTGAAGCATCCTAACGAACCGGCGTACAACGCGCTCGGCGGTCCGCTGTATATCGTTTTAAAGAGGCGGGCAGTTTGAAAGCGACGAAAAAGCAGCCGCAATTGGCTAAACACGTGCGAGCAGTCGTTCCGCGATTTCAGGCGAGGTTCGTCTTTCCAGTTGCACGCCAATTGCAGCTAGCCACAGGCGAAACGCGTGTTAACAACACGGCTCTCGTAGTGTACGCTCTGGGACAATGTCTTTCTGGAAAACATTTCTTGCAACTGAATGATTTAAAGCGTTGATTTATGTACTTTTATTAGGGCAACTCAATGATTTTTGGTTCCTGGCTCTTTCTAAATGTTTGTGACAGCTCGAGATTGGCATGTCACTTAGTTTGCTCAAGAATTATTCAGTTGGCTCGTGTTGAAACAACGTGCCAATGTATTAGGGGCATTATCAGCTATACATGAATTGCAAGCACAGTTCGTATTCAATAATAATCATAATATTTTAATTTCTAATCACGTGAACATGATGGCGGAAGCAGGCATTAAAATCCGCCTAACAAATCGGCAGCTTAACCAAGCCGCGAGTTCCCGCTTTGGCGATGAACAGCGGGCCACTCGTAAATTATGTTCATAAAAAGGAAAAGAAAGCAATAAAAGGAATTACGAAGAAAAGGCTAAGAATGCGAAATATATAGACTTCTCTCCAAAACAATAATTTGGTGCCCAGATGTGTTCTAGACACAAATAGAAAAAAGTGTTAGATGTGGTATACAGAGCATCATAGAAAGAGAGCACGATATAAATAATTAACATATACATAACTTCACAAAAGCATATGAACTGCTAATCAGTCACAAAATAAAAAGTGAGCAAGTAATTCCTTACATGAAAGGTGGTTTGAAATAAAAACCTTTCTGTGTAGGTCATTTAGTAAACCAAACAATTTGCTTTCTAAGGTTTGTAATACGCAGTGGCGTAGCTAGGTCGTCTGGCACCCGGGGCCCATAGGTCTTCTGTCACCCCCCCCCCCCCCTTTATGTAGTCGAGGAAGGCGAGGATATCGACAATTTCCGGGTTTCAGCACCAGTACAGCCGCCTTGGATACCGCGCACGTTCCCCGGGTCCCCCTCTCGTTCGCTTTCTTTCCCAGAGATCGCGAATGCAGCAAATATACACGCTGTTTTTTCTGCGCCAAATAACACAGGGTGCTGCACTGATAACGTGTGATAAGCCCATGTGCACATCTTCTGTCAGATTGTAAGGCTTGGCAGCCAATACAAATGCGGCATCGTGGAAAATATGACTCACGTCACAAGTAACAAAAAATATCTTTATAATAAATTTTTAATTACCAATTTTAGCGGCAATATTGCATTTGCAAAATTGAAGCCCGACATTCATATCTCGCCCAACAACAACTTCACAAAAATCGTCGTAGGGTACTATGGCACGCAGTATTTTGTCTGTGGGCAGCCCTGAACGAAAACAAAAATTAAATTGTTTGTCAGTGACGCTGATTTCCCAACCCTATTAGTAAACGCTACCTGCCTCCCCGCTGCGCGGGCGCCAATGCTATAACAATTACGAGTTCTCTTCATTCTGATCAATAAAGCCTCGTTTTCATTTGCTGCTATACGGACAAACGTGATTATCCATGAGCTGCGGTACCACCGCAAGATTGGGAACAGAATAGAGCACGCTTCGCGTCGATTCTTGGCGTCACCATAAAAAAAGAAAGAAAAGGCCGCGATGAAGCCCGTGCCAGCGAAAGCTTGCACTACTGTTGGTCTGCACTCGCAATGGAGAGGATTAAGGGATCAACGTCACTGGTCCACTATTTTATATTTCTTTCGCTGCTGCCATACACTGGGCGCCGCCCGCAGTGCCAAAATACTGTAGGTTGTAGCACCCAAAACAATTTTGTTTAAGAAGTTTTTGTTGAGTTAATAATATGATTTTGAGTCCTCAATTCTCGAATTGAAGTGCTTCCTCTATAAGAACTAATTACGGGATTATTAAGGATATAGTTATTACTTATCTGCCATATTTTTCGCGCTACCGAGTTCCTAGTAATCACAAAAAGACATAACTTCATAGAATCTCGATCGGGAAATATCCTTACAAAATTCACCTTTTTTTTATAAAATTCTGTACAGCTGATACAGACACTGTACTTGTGACATGAAGTCACACAACAACAACAGTTTTCTGAAACTTTCGAGGGTAAGAAGGAAAGCGTGAAACATAACGGCAGGTTTCGTAGCGACTTCTCGGAGCGAGCGGGAGAGGGGAAGAAAAGCGAGCCGGACATCGCGGCGGGCCCGCGACTACAGCCTGTCGAGTCATACGCCGCCAAACTCTTCGGCCGAACCGAGTCTGAAGACGATCCAGAGAATCCCATTCACGACTTTTGTCTTATGCAACGTCGCTCTCAACGAACGCTTCGCCGTAAACGCGAGCGCCGGGCGCGCTGGTTGAACGCCCTCTTGCTGCTGTCTTTGTTCGTCTTCGCTGCGCGCTCTGAACGGAAGAGGGACCCAAGAGCCCCAACGCCTTACAACGCCTCACTGTATGTTTAGCGACTCCTGCTCCCAGCATGAACGCACAGCACGAGCGCACCCCACATGAAACGTTCCGCTAAGGCGAGTAGTTGAGCGACCATTTCGCGAATTAAATTCTTTAGCCCGCACATTCGTGCAATTATTTCGTGGGGTGTTGACAGAGCTGTAGCCGAGAATTCTGCGGCGCAACGCATCGGGTGCATGAGCTCGGGCTACTGGATACCGGAGCATTCTTTGCAATTTGCGCCCAGTCAAGCCGGCGGAAAGAGGGGTGTCTTCAGGCTTATATGACACCCCCCCTCCCCTTGCACTGGCCCCTTGCACCCGGGACCCACGGCCCCCCGGCCTCCCCTGTTGCTACGCCACTGGTAATACGTATGATGTTCTCAATGTCTTACCATCCACAACTCGCAGGTTGTGGCGCCTCGTCAGCCGTCCTAACCATCGTTTTAAGCCTACATGCAAAGGCACCTCGAAAGCTTTTTGAATTAATTTTTCAACTAATTTAATCTTTAATTATTGTGCCTGTATCATTTTCAACCACGTCGGCTTCTTTAACTTGCACCCGAAGTGCGCGCCATGCAAGAGTAGTTAAGCGTTTCGTCCCCATCGAAATGCTGTCCATGGACCGTGGCGGAGGTGTTTTTTACGAACGATATAGAAGTGAAAACAAACGTCTCAATAGCCAACACACCCATCACACAAATGAAGTTGGCGGCCGGCTCCCAAGTTCACGTACCACGTGACACCTGCGGTTGAAATGAAGTTCTGTATCTGCCGCCATCACCTCGGGTGGCGCTGTCTAACAGCCTCCGCCCCCTATTTTGTACTCATACAAAAATACCCAAGAAAGCGGTCGGTAGGACAGCTGCCGTGGTAGCTTAATAAATAACCGCTCACATAATGCGATAGATGAGCGTTCCGCTCTAACCTGAACCTGCGTCAAGTTGTCTTTTCGACCACTTTTATTTCTCATTTTCCTTATTATTTATAGATTACATCTAAACAAATAATTTCCCCTATGCCTGCATTTGCTTTATTGCCTGTTTCATATGGTCGTATATGTGCGACCGCATGTAGACATTGCCCCATTCCCGGCTGCGTAGCAATATGACGCTATGTTAGGAGGAGGAGGAGGAGGAGGAGGAGGAGGAGGAACATTTATCAAACAAAAAAATGGTCCCTCGCGACCAGCAGCAACTGGTGCGGCAGGCCCGGAGACAGCAAGAGCCGCAGGAGCCCTGGACTGAGGGCACCTCCCCGCACAAGCACAATGACGCTATACGTGAAATTAAACTCTCTTGCTTTGCTTTGTTTTGTTTTCACAGGCTTGTCGTCGCGATGCCTTCGACACACCTCCAGGCACTTCATCTTTACGGGTGTACTCTGCCCCATGTTATATTTAATCTGTGCTGCTCATTCGCAGCTAATTTACCACACTTTCAGTGTGCGCAGCCTGACACTTCTGAGTCATCCTGAAAGAACCGAGGCAGTTGTGACTAATACCACCGTAAAGTTTATCTTTCCTCCTCGTTTTTAAGCAGCCACTAATTAAAGGAAGCTCGCATTTCTTTTCAATTATTTTTTTCTCTGCACTCGCCGACTAAGTACCCTGTGGGAGCGCCACAACGCCTAAAACAGGCGCAGTTCTCGCACCAAGAAAAAGAAAAGATGTTTTCTTGATGTGCGCGGCAACCGACCGCTTTCGCACGCTCGCAACCAACTCGGGAAACGGACAACATGAGAGCTGCGGGCCGAAGGGAAGCGCGAGTGAATCAGAACTGAAGCGGACAGTGAAGGGTAGCCCTTCCATCTTTGGCAAGGGCCAGAAGTTTTCCTCACTCCTTGGTGATCGGTATATAGGGGCGCAGGCGCGTCTAAAATCGCAATTCAGCTCCAGCGCTCGCGCGCATTGAGTGACCAATCACACGCGAATGTGAACGGAAACTCGGGCGCCACCGTAGGTATTGCACAGGGTACGTGTTTCAGAAGAAAGGCGTTTGCACTTCCTCTAAAATTGGAGAACGTGTGACAATCAAAGCGATTTCCTTGAGTCTTCTTTTCCGATAGAGGCATTTATTGTAATTGTAAATGTACTCGTTGTGGTAATTAGAGAGGTAAAAAAAATTATGCAGGTCCAACGCGCATAAATTGGAATCTATGCGAAGCAAAGCGCTCGTGAAGCGGGTAATTCAGTGCTACAGAACTAAATGCGATGTCTACAACTGTCTACATTGTCATCACGTGCAATGTGTAATCGTGCCATTTTGTTGTTGTTGTTGTTGTTTAGGCGCCACACAGGTTGCAACTATAATTCCTTTCAAAAATTAGATTCTCGAGTTTTACGTGCCGAAACTACGATATGATTATGAGGCACGCCGCAGTGGAGGACTCCGGATTGATTTTGACCATGTGGGGTGCTTTAACGTGCACCCAATGCGCATTACACTGGTGCTGGTATTCGCGTTAACCCGAGAGAAATATGCAGGCTATTGTGATGATTAGAGTATCGGGATCTTGGGCTGGAAGCCCGAGGTTCGTCCCTCCCCCCCCCCCTCTCCATGAGGCATGCAATTCTTGTTTGAGCTATTCGGCAAGACAGGTACAGCCACGGCCAGGAAAAAAAATCCAGTAGAATTCGCTAAGCAAGCTTCGTGTTAATATTAAAATAAAACTAATTAATTCCTAACCGAAATTGTCGGATGATTACTCCTAATGCAACATTTGAAGCTCATCATACGAGGAGTTCATAACTAGTTCCCGACACGGAAAAGCGTTAACGCTGCTAGTTTTTGCAACGGGATTAAATTCTTGCCAATTCTGCTCCGAAAACATAAACTGAACTGCCGTAGAGCGCAACTCTCACGCCCTTAGCCAGTGCGTCCATGAGTGATGGGAATGTTGGCGCCTCACAGTCAGGTCAGCATGAAGCAGCGAAGCGAGATTGTGGTTTGATAAGGATGCTCGCGTTATGCTTGCCTGACGATATATATATATATATATATATATATATATATATATATATATATATATATATATATATATATCATCAGCCTGGTTAAGCCCACTGCAGGGCAAAGGCCTCTCCCGTACTTCTCCAACAACCCCGGTCATGCACTAATTGTGGCCATCTCGTCCCTGCAAACTTCTTAATCTCATCCGCCCACCTAACTTTCTGCCGCCCCGTGCTACGCTTCCCTTCCCTTGGAATCCAGTCCGTAACCCTTAATGACCATCGGTTATCTTCCCTTATCATTACATGTCCTGCCCATGCCCATTTCTTTTTCTTGATTTCAACAAAGATGTCATTAACTCGCGTTTGTTCCCTCCCAATCTGCTCTTTTCTTATCCCTTAACGTTACACCCATCATTCTTCTTTCCATAGCTCGTTGCGTCGTAGAACCCTTTTCGTAAGCCTCCAGGTTTCTGCCTCGTAGGTGAGTACTGGTAAGATACAGCTATTATACACTTTTCTCTTGAGGGATAATGGCAACCTGCTGTTCACGATCTGTGAATGCCTGCCAAACGCACCCCAGCCCATTCTTATTCTTCTGATTATTTCCGTCTCATGATCCGGATCCGCCGTCACTACCTGCCCTAAGTAGATGTATTCCCTTACCACTTCCAGTGCCTCGCTACCTATTGTAAATTGCTGTTCTCTTCCGAGGCTGTCAAACATTACTTTAGTTTTCTGCAGATTAATTTTTAGTCCCACTCTTCTGCTTTGCCTCTCCCGGTCAGTGAGCATGCATTGCAATTGGTCTCCTGAGTTACTAAGCAAGGCAATATCATCAGCAAATCGCAAGTTACTAAGGTATTCTCCATTAACTTTTATCCCCAATTTTTCCCAATCCAGGTCTCTGAATACCTCCTGTAAACACGCCGTGAATAGCATTGGAGAGATCGTATCTCCCTGCCTGACGCCTTTCTTTATTGGGATTCTGTTGCTTTCTTTATGGAGGACTACGGTGGCTGTGGAGCCGCTATATATATCTTTCAGTATTTTTACATACGGCTCGTCTGCACCCTGATTCCGTAATGTCTCCATGACTGCTGAGGTTTCGACAGAATCAAACGCTTTCTCGTAATCAATGAAAGCTATATATAAGGGTTGGTTATATTCCGCACATTTCTCTCACCTGATTGATCGCGTGAATATGGTCTATTGTTGAGTAGCCTTTAGGGAATCCTGCCTGGTCCTTTGCTTGACTGAAGTCTAAGGTGTTCTTGATTATATCTGCGATTAACTTAGTAAATAGTTTGTAGGCAACTGACAGTAAGCTGATCGGTCTATAATTTTTCAAGTCTTTGGCGTCCCCTTTCTTATGGATTAGGATTATGTTAGCGTTTCGAAGATTCCGGTACGCTCGAGGTCATGAGGCATTGCGTGTACAGGGTGGCCATTTATTTATTTATTTATTTATTTAGTTATTTATTTATTAATTAATTAATTTATTTATTTATTTATTTATTTATTTATTTATTTATTTATTTATTTATTTATGGTACCCTCAAGGCCCGAAGGCATTACAGAGGGCTATGGGAAAACGGGAAGCAATAACAATGAAGTACGGAAAATAAACAATGTTGCGTGTTAGTAATTCCTAATTATGCAGTACTATGTAATATCTTGCCTAACGTTTGTAAGTGCGACAGACAATGTAAACAGAATAACATCTTGATAACCCCTGTTAGTACAATGTTAACCAGCGTCATCCTTAGTCGCTTGTAAGTACGGCAAGCAAGTGAAATAACATGTTAATAATTCCTAATTATACGATGTTAGCTAATGCCTTACGAAAGAGTTTGTTGTCGACAATAGATACCATTTCACAAGGAAGGTGGTTCCACTGCCGTGATCTGGAAAAAAAAAAAAAGATTGACTGAAGGTGTTAGTGCTGCCTGTTTGAAGTCCGACCTTATGGCGATGATCTATGCAGCTCGATAGGTAATGAGGTTGAGAAATGAAGTTACTGTGAAGGGAGGAATGGTAATAAAATTTGTGAAACAGTGTCAAACGTGCTATTGTTCTGCGAGATGCAAGTGATGGAAGAGATAGATCGTCTTTCATTGATGTTATGCTAGCGGTACGGTCATAATTTGAAAATATGAATCGGTCTGAATTATTTTGGAGAAACTCCAGCGAGGAAATAAGGTTTGCATGGTACAGGTCCCACACAGCTGCAGCGTATTCCAGTTTAGGACCCACTAATGACTGGTAAAGTAATAATGTTAAGGATGGTGGTGCTTTGGAAAACTTGTGGCGCAAGTAACCGAGCATGCTATTAGCTTTACTTATTATGTGCTCAGTGTGAAGGTTCTAGGTTAGTTTTTCTGTTATATGAAGTCCTAAGTATTTGTACCAGTTAACGGGTTCTAGAGGAATTTTATTTAGATAGTAAGTAGGAAGAGTACTGGTGCTCCTCTGCACGCGCATAACTTTACATTTATTAATATTAAGTTCCATTAGCCAAGTGTTACACCAATCAATCACATAGTCCAAGTCAGAATGAAGAGCATTAGTGTTGTCGTTAGTAATTATTTCACGATATATCACGCAATCGTCAGCAAACAAGTGAATGTGAGATGTCAATGAGGAAGGTAGATCATTAATATAAATCAGGAAAAGTAGGGGCCCTAGTACTGGTCCCTGAGGCACACCAGAACGAACCTCAGTCAATGATGAATCATAATTATTCGCAGTAACAAATGGATAACGGTTGGTAAGAAAACACTCAATCCATTTTAGCAGGTTACTGTCAAGGTTTAATAGACTCAGCTTGAATAGCAGCAGTTTGTGGCAAACCTTGTCGAACGCTTTGCTAAAGTCTAAAAATACACAGTCGGCACAGGAGGCACGATCTAAAATACAGTGTAATCTATGAATCTACAGTGTAATCTATGATGTATATGTATGATTACGCAAACGAAGGATTAAGAACTGGAGACTATTTACAAAGGATAACTGCAGCGCTGGCCAGTTCAGATGATGATGATGATGATGATGATGATGATGATGATGTCCTTGTTGAGTTTGGCGTATGCCCACTCACGGGGATCGGCCAAGAGTCGGGCAGACTGTGCTTGTGCGTTCAGGAAGTGAATTCAAAATCCGACAGCTCGAGAGCCAGAGAGCGTTGGCCGTCTTCGTCGGGGCGCCCGTGTGCATGCCACACAAGAAACATGCATTATGCATGTATCAATATATTTGCATAACCTGTTTTAGCTGTCGGCCATTGTAACTATATCGCTTGTATTTTGCTGTATTGTCTCGTTCTGAAGAAATTCCAAAACATGTTTTTCGATTACCACTCGTCCTTATATTCCCATCTCGTCTAAAAATGCGCTCAGCGCTGAGCAAGTAAGCTGAGCACTGAAGTAATTATCGCAGTTGAGATGATATGCACACGGGTGATTGCGAAAGCGAGCCCAGCGTGAAATCTACTCGAACTGCGATGTCCAGGTGCTTTATTCTTGCCGCGCATGGTTTTTTTTTTATCTTTGTGCCTAACCAAGAGCAATTCCTTAAAGGGCCCCTCTCCAGGTCACATATACATTTTGGTTATACGCTAGAAGTTGTTCATTGCTGTCCTATAGGGAGCGTTCTACCGCAAAAATTTTTCACACTGGCTCATGATGTTTGTGGTTTCAAATTGCCCTAAGAAGCCCCAAGAGTTTCTTAGAACAGCGGTACTTACCAAGTCCCGCGTCTATACAGTGACCCATGTCGGCGTGAAAGAGGTTCGCTGAAAAGCGGCACGTATGTACACACTGCCACATACTCAGTGAACCAAGTTGGTCCGACAGTTGGTTTCGAACCCTGTTACCTCAGCACAGTAGCTTGATGCCCTACCCATTCGGCCATGAACTACCCAGTGACCCAGGTAGGTGGGAAAACGGTTAGATACAAACGTAGCTAGATAGCCCCGGAAAGTACGTGAAGTACCCTAAGAACGCTAATGGCCGTTAGAAGATTTTTTTAATTTCTGCGATGTTGGGCGAAATCGAGCACACGTCACTCGGTTTACACAAGGACAGCAACCCGATGATGGGTTTGAGCTCCTGACTTTGTACGAGCTCCTGACGATGGCAAAAATAACGAATCGTTATAAAAAACACGACTTCTAGTTTAAAAAAAAAAACAATTCGAGAGGACTAGTCTTTTATAGACAAAGAGCGAAAATATTTGAGGCCACGTCGACGGACACTACGTAACGGCAACCAGGTATTATCGACGGGGTTAAAAAAGTTATTGTTTATCCCGTAGCTGCATGAAAACAGGAATGTCGCTTTTTGTGTGAAGGGTGGAACGCCAGAAAATATCCTTCCCGCGCTGATCACCTCATATCTGCGAATCGCATTTAAGGGGACTAAGTGAGCAAACCTGATCGAACAGCGTATGCATAATCTCTCTCTCTCTCTTTCTCTCTCTCTCTTGTTGTCTCCACGGGCTCACTTGCAAGGCTTGCAGCAAAAATCAAGAAAACTGCAGAATGGGAAAATAATCTCACAGGGCAGAAAGAAGAAAAGCCATAGCGTGTTTGCTCCCGTAAACCTTTGCCGGAGAAAACTGTAAAGAGATATGAGTTGGACGGGCTAATAAGCGTACTAATTTGGCTGCCTGAACTAATGGCAGAAATTACTTCCGTCACGGTGGTGAACTACAGCACCCCGCTGCAGTTCTCCGAGTTTTATAGAAAGCACGTCGGCCACGCTGTGTGTATAATTAGCTTAATTAATCCACACATCCGCTTCAGCAGGCAGAACAAAGGCCTACACCACGGTGCATGACGCCAGAAAATGGAGAACTTTGTCGGATTAGTGAATTTAGATATATTGCCACGTTAGTAAGCGCTCTGAGAGCCTTCCGGAAGAGCCGCAAGTGCTAAAGGCTCAAACAATTGAGCAGTCTTTCTACCCTGTCAGAAAGTCATCCGATTCTTTTTTTAATTGGAATATAATAATCCATCCTCTACTGATAGTGTCCATTGCCGTGAAATGGCTAGGTGGCAGCCCGACAATTATCATCAGCATTGTAATCATAATGGATTGAGAGAAGAACCCGACGTTGCCCTCTGTATGTTTTATCACTGCGTAAACTTCTTGTAAATTTCTTGTAAGTTTCTTGTAAATTCAAAAAAGTCGTTAAGTTATTTAAAATTCTAGAAAACCTATCAGAATTAATTCTCCCGCACTTACCCCCTAAGGAGCGATCAAACTGTGAAAGCTGCCAATATTCTGCAGCCTCTCGCTTCGCTGGCAAGCAATCGCTCAAAAGTTTTCACATGACAGACAGATAACGCCTGCGCAGCTATAATGTCTACAAATGCCTCGAAGCGTGGTCTAATGCGCTTTTGTTAGCGCTGTACGCACGTCAAGCGATAGGATTTGTTCACCTGTTGAAGACCGTCGTGATATCTGCTAATGCGCCTTGTTCCTGCGGCGTACTTTCAAATGTCGAAAGATAACAGGCCTGTCAGGACGATAAGTACACACTGTTGTAAAATTTATTTTTCTCCGCATATAAGTACAAACCGTAATTATTCGTCATCAGCAAGAAAGCAAGGTTACTGAACGAATTGACGCATAGGGAATTGTCGAAAAATGTTGTACGAGAAGCACCGTGACGTTCAGAACCATGGTAAATGTATATTTTCTGAACTTAAGAGGAAGCTTTAGTTCGGGCCCAACTCCGACGCGGCCTATTCAAATGCGTATAAACGGCAAAAACGTTTTTCTGAGATAACCACTGGACCGACTTTAATAAAATTTGCTGCATTTGAGAGAGAAAGTTAAGTTCTAGTGACTGTTGAAGCGGAATTTCGATTTAGGGCCTCAATTTCGTTACAAGAATTTTCAAAAATTCGGAAGTTTGAAGAAAATAGAAGCACGAAGTTTACAAATTCATAGCTCTGCAGCAAGAACAGATATCGCGGTTCTGTAAACGGAATCCATTAGATAATTGAAAACGGACAAATTCAATCTGTCATTTTACATCTTACGTGAATTAGTTACGTTGTTTGGAAGGTTTCTGCAAAAGCTGTATTTCCATGCTACTGAATTTCTTTAGATTCATGTGTAACATACCAATTTTGTCCGCTTTAGATGTACTATTAGATGCAATTCAGAGAATTGTATTATCCTTTTTTGTTGTTGAGTTACAGAGTTAAATAATTGATAGTTCCGTTTTTTGAAAATGTTCAATTTTAGCCGATTTTTAATAAAAAATTCGCGCCCTAACTAAAGAATTCGAAGCCAACAGTCACTAGATTTAAAATTTTTCTTTTAAATGCAAGAAACCTCGTCAAATTTTGTACAGTGGTTGCCGAGAAAAACTAATTCTCCTTTTACATGTATTTAGATAGGAGCACACGAGCTAAAGCATCTTCTTAAGTCATTTGTGAAAGCGGCCTAGTATGATAACGTTGTATGACTTCCGCGCACCAGGTCTACACTGTGAAAAAAAAATTGCTCATTTTACGGCAAATCTGCTGGTAATGTGTGACCGAACGCCTTTTCGTAAATAAAGAATGGTCATTTCCGTAGAATTGACAGCCGTAAAAAAGAGACCGTAATACAAAATACGAGTGCTTTCTTATCTAGAAAACGGAACACTCTGTATGCTGAAAGTGTACTATAACTATTAAAGTACACGTGCTTCTCGTATTCAGAAAACGTAACACACTGTAAGCTGAATCTGTACTATATCCGTTAAAGTACAGGTGCTACCCGTATTTCGTCTTACAGACCATATCCAGTGTTTGGAGAATGTATCATCGGGGACAAAATTGCCCAGGACGCACGAGCGTCGACCGAGTTTTATTGGTGCGCAATCTGCTGGGATCAGCATCGCCAACATCTGCGTTAGGAGTGTGCATACGTGACCCACTGTTTCCAGCGGTCTTGAAAGCAGAGATGCAATTTCGTCGACGCTCGCACTGCTAGGGTACTTTTGTCCATGATAGTACATACCCTTTAATGCAAATGTCATGAAGGCAGCTCATAGCCAAAGCAGCAGGTCAGCATTGAGAAACTTGTCTTGCCAACACACTGACGTAGCTCAAAGGATGAAATACTTCGCGCTTTGTGATGTGAATGCCTTGCATAGCAGATATACACAAAGGTGCAAAATTTCAGTCCTCAAGTTCTTTAGATCACAGAAGCAACTTTATTTTCTTCAATCACTCATCTTGCAATTTTTCCTGGTGAAAGTTGTTCTTGACCCCAAGCTCCTAGCAAGGATAAACTTGCTGCTGTTAGAAGAAACAAATAGTATTCGTGAATTTCCATCCTAAGGAAAGCGGCAAAGAAAGGATAATCACAGAACACAGCAAAGCAGTAATTTCTGTGTTAGAAAAACATGTACGTAGACCAGCATTGTTGGAACAAGGGATGTTGCTGTAGCCGACATTTCAACAAAGGTGCTTGTCATCAGGGTAGCAAATGTTTTCCTTGGCAGCGTTTTTTTTGTGCATAGCTCACTGGCCCCTACCCTCATCGGGGGAGCAGCTGGTGCATAAAATAGGTCAAGAGAAGCCAAAGTGTTAAAATACAGGCAGGAAGGGTGTGCTTAGCTGTGGTGATCGTGATGCAGCGGGTAGGGGCACTGCTAAAATGATCTACACATGTAAGCAATCATTAATCCAGTAAACTTAGTCTTCCCAGAAGTCAAAATAGGAATAAAATAGGACTTAAGATAAACTGTTTGCACATTTGGAAAAAAAGCAACGAAGAATTAAGAAAAATAAATTTTGTATCAAGATGCATCTGGTTAAGATCAATGTAAATGGTAAATGAAGGCACATTATGAATACACATTTTGTTGAAAGCCGATGTCGAAAAAATATATTGACCAAATATTAAAAAATAAGGACATAAAAATTAAACTGAGTATGACCATAAAACAGTAAAGAACAGCCTGTGAAAAAAATGGGATGGGCGATATCATAACCAGGTGCAAGATTGCGAAACGTTGACCGTTGTTTATATTCATGCCACTGCTGATGGCTTCAAGTTTCTGTCTTCCTGTGGAACTTTTGTCTTACTTGAACAAGGAAATGGGTCATTTTTTAAAGCTCTAAGCTCAAATGCTGTTCAAAGCTTTAGCGTTATTATAATGGAAGAAAATGTTATGGGCTGTTCTCCTGGGTGGGCATTCATTCAGCGCTGATAGCCACGTGTGTAAGCTGAAAATTTAATGGTCTAAATAGACCTTAGCTCCCGGCAAACCATTAGCTGGTCTTTTTTTAAACACAGATGCCTACACGTTATATATGTTGGCAGGAGCGCTAGCAAACTACATTATACTTGTTGCCACAACCAAAGTGAAGTTTGGTAACAATGAGTGAAAGAAACAAACAGCAGTCCACAATAGTCATTCAAGTCATCCGTAAAAGTTGCTAAAATTATTGACCCCCCCCCCACCCTACCATACACACAATTATACGCCACACTTACTCTTATGGTGGCGATCATGCTATTATAACACTAGGCATAAGTAAGGAGAATTACGGAACAAAGGGCACAATTCTTTTTGTTAGAACATCAAATTTCTTATTATTGCTACATTCCAACTAACAAAGGAGCCGCCGGTTTGTGAGATGGTGACCGATGCATACGAAAGCTGATGATATCCTGTATTCTGTGCAGCAGAACGTTGCCGATGAGGAGTTATGCGCACAAGTGCACTTCTTATGCAAAATGACATCCTGCAGTCAAACCTTGTGGAGAAGTGCCAACCTTAGAGTTTTAAAAACACCTCAGTGGAAGGCAAATAGTGCTAAATTTGTTTAAAATTACAAAAAAAATTATTCAATTATTTATTATGTTTACTGCTTGTTAAAGATTCAGACTATTCTCTACGGGTGCCGCAAACATGCACCCTGCTTTGACAGTCACAGCAACAATGATCTGTGGCGCAGACAAGGAGAAATGCTTATGATGTTTATGCAAGAGTATGCTCTACATTTTCACCCCGCTTCACATTCCAGTCTGGTAGAAGAGGAGGAGAAAAAAACTTTATTTTCTGGCGGAGGATGCATACTCTAGAGTAGAAGAAACTAGCGCACCCTAACCATAGCTGTTGCCAATGCCTGCGCACTAGCAGTTACATAAATATGGCAGTTACAATTGTTTTTCCACAAGCTGTAGTTATTGCAAGCTGCTGCCAGTTTACCAGTACACAGCTGTAATACATTTAGGGTAAGTTAAAGCTCTCTAATGAATTTATCTCAAATAATACAATTGGAATGCAATATTCTGCAAATAAGTGAAGCACTATGTGCCATCCCGTACAATGAAACACCTTTGAAGAACCTGAATCGCCACCTGGGCCGTGACGAGGTGAAGAGTGTGTTCTGTGTAAACTAGTGCACCTGTATAGTCTAAAGCTGTGGAGAGTGCATTTATTATCAGTTGTGAAGGTTTCTAATTTAAACCGCACACATTAAAAACCTCCATGCAGTTTTGCAAAGTGCAAAACCCCCCTTTTTGATGTGTAAAGTTAATGACACGTAAGGCCATAACATGCACACTATGAGCTTCATTCCCTTTCAAAAATTGTTAGTGCGGGATGCTGCGGTCGGCAGAGAAATTGATTTCTGGAGCAATATAAAGTATCAAGTACTGTGATCTCAGTTCTTTCACTCCTGTTTAAGCATCATCGGGTCTTACAGTAAAGAAAAGAGGAATAAATACAACATGTATATTTCACATCGCAACCCTCCCATTCGGCATTTAGTAGTCTGAATTATAAAGGATTCCAGATTTAGATCGGAAGACAGATTTTATTCCACTGAAAAAAAAAAGCATTATGCCAATGGTACTTGCATTTGTTGCTATATTTATTTTTATTTATTTCAGTTGTAATGTGTATAGATTGTCAGCGATATCGCTTGACATGTTTTAGATTGACAGTTTTCGCAATTTAGGCAAATTCATATTTGCGAATAACATTGTGGATGATACCAAGTACTTGCTTAGCAGGAGTATATCTTTAACATTCGCAATATACGAGGCTATTGAATGCATATCTAAGCCTTGGGTACAGCCAGCCCTCTAATCTCATCAGCAAGTTTCCGGAAATCATCTACAAGGTTTCTTATGATGAATGTAAATTTGCTTGTACGGGAGAAACAGAATTTAAACAGGTGAATTATGCAGCATAAGAATGATGTCAGCAAGAAGCAAGCATCAAGAAGCACTGTCGCTCGACACACATAGACTATCAAACAATAATTATTGAGTTATTCGTATGATTAAAAGTTCTGGCTGTGGAATGACATCTTTCTTTTAATTTATATCTAAACTCATTGATTATTCAGTCTACTACTACTACCTTCACCAGAAACGTTGATAATCATTATCTTATCTAAGCGAAATCATCCTGGCCGATATTCAAGCCTTCACAAGCTGCTTTTTCACTGCTGATTCTCTGCGGGAAAGAGGTGTCCATATGAAGACCATGCCATCTACTTATTTCCCGTTTTTTTTATAAATGATAAGGGAAGAATTTCACGCTTAAACTGCATTGCGCTTGAGCAAGTTCTGTGTTTGAAGCTGTTGATTCTTTTTCCTTTTGCCATCTTTGACCCACCTGGTTAGCTAAGTAGGTAGAAAAGCTGCAGGAGAAAGGTGGTGGCACCGAATTACACTTGTGCCCCAGGGGACGTTTTCACGTTCACTGGAGGAACTGCTTGGTATTGGCTTCTGCAGTAAACTGTTGTGGCCTCGGCATCTTTCTTGGGGGCCATGGCCATGTCTAAGAAACCTTGTCTTTACAGGCTGCATAAAAAAGGGTGATTTTCTTAGATACGTCTTTTTGTTAAAAGAACGGATTTAAGTTGTATTCGAAGCTTTGCGACACAAATTGCCGTATGACTGGCCACTCAAGGCACATTACGTGTATTTGCGGGCTTCTTTCTTGGAAAAACTTTATGTAGCACACAGTGAGAAACAGAAAGCTGTATCAGGAGGCTTTCATATTGCTCTGCAATTTTCTCATTGACACTTTTCATCTAATTATTTGAGAAGTTTATTAACTAATTAAGAGTAATTAGGCATTTAGGCAGAATGCAAAAAAATATTCTGAATATCTCCAAGCGACGGTAAACAACATTACCTTGGTTCTGTCTAGTTACATGACATTTACATATTTCTAAATCTTGGTACATGATAGTTGGGACACCCTGTGTATCAAAACACAATATTACAATTTTCATAATCATGTCGTACATGTTATTGGAGGCTATGGCTGCTTCAAAATGATTCTTTCAGTGAGGCGCAAAGCAGTTTTGAAGTTAAACTCTTTTGCAGCAAGGGTGTGCAATCTAGAAAATCAAGTAAAAGGTCAAGTTGTGTTCACTGTTGAGATGTTTATGAAGCTGTAGAAAAAGATAACAGGACACAACACCTAATAAACAATGCAAAATTTGAAATTCTCAACTGAAAAAGAAACCAGTTTTTGAAAATGCATTAGAAAGCCACCAGCTTATGTGGAGTACACCCTTGCTATCTACTCCAAGTGAAGTAGTTGTCACCGCAATGTTTGGGCACTATATGAACGTAAAAATCAAAAACTTTCCGCAGAATATTAACACCACTAAATGAATTGGGCTTTGAAGATTCTCGATATGAAATCCTCAACAACTTTTTCTCGCGTTTAATGTGTTGAGCTCATTCTGTACTCTCAAAAGCCGGCTCTCAGAAAGCAAGCTCGCAGCCACAATTTTTCTGAAGGC
This sequence comes from Dermacentor variabilis, assembly GCF_050947875.1. Lineage (NCBI taxonomy): Eukaryota > Metazoa > Arthropoda > Arachnida > Ixodida > Ixodidae > Dermacentor > Dermacentor variabilis. Next base: position 46,814,945 of record NC_134568.1, read on the forward strand.
AACATCAGCTTAAGTCTCAAGATAGGGTTGACCTGCAGATAAAGTGGATAATGCATGGCAAACATCATAAACACTTTTACATGTTAACCAATGGGGTCAGCTCACGCAGCCATGAAATTATGTGGTGCAGACGCATTATATATTGAAGCTTGCTTCATGAAGGGTTTCATGCTTCCAAGGCTTCTTCTCCAGTTGTGAAAGCTGTCTACACTACACAAGTAAGCGATAAGAATAAAAAAAAGAACTTGAACATGCTAACAATACGTTGGCCATTTGCAAGAAACCAGCCATCTTTCTGGCTCCTAGCTTGCCTCGTGGAAATCTACTATGCCACAGTACTTCCTTTGCCCAGTACCAGCCACTTTAAAATGCAGTGTGTTCAGAGCATTTGCCCTCTGTTTTTCTGCTTTGGAAACAGTTTACCATGTGTTCACTTGGGGTCGAGAACGAGGACACAAAACACTGTGCACCACTCCTTTCTAATATGTTTTGCTGGATGCAGCACGCTGCGCCAGATGCAGGTGAAGCCAGTGGAAACGCAGTATCCTGCACCGGATTGTCCTGGAAGCCGGCCGTAGGGTGCATTAACTATTGCGTGTGATCAGATAATATTGCTACCGTAAAACAGTTTCTTCGTGGTTTTCCGCATTTTAGGAGATGTTGTCTCTACATGTCTGGTAAGCGCTTTTATGACAATCTGAAACCGTGTACGATAGTGTTTTCCTACATGAAGTGTTTTCTCATTTACCAGTGTTTCCAGTGCGCGCCCCTTATGTTAGCGACGCTGTGGGCGCTGCAATGGAAACATTCTGGACGTCTTCTCGAAACACGACTCTGGCCTGCTTAGGTAGGTTACAGCACAACAGGAAGGCAGTTTGGGGGAAGGAATGCCACACACCCATGCAGACGAAGTGCTGCTGCAGTCATGAAGCGCCAACTTCCGGTACAAAGTTGGCTTCAGTTGAAGGCGCTCTACGTGATATCCACCTCCTGTAGTAGAGATCAGTGGTGTGGACCCTTTTATACTGGCTTCCCTTTCTGGTCGGAACCTTAGCAACAGCTTACACCTTACTTTTTTGAACGTGCAACACATGCAGAGAAAGTCGCATCACTCTGCGTTCATTCTGTGGCTTTATTTTTCTAAGCGACTGCCTACACATTCTATCAAATCATTTTAAAAAATACAGTTGGCACATTTTTACTACTGTTGCTAACGTGTGAAACATGTTACCAGCGCTCTGACAGAATGCAACAATATAAGCATACACTAGAAAGCTACACTACAATTTAAATTTACGTGACACTGTATGAGCATACAGTATGGTTACTGCATGCTTTAGCCCTGTGTCAAGTAAAATTAATTGTCAATTGTTTATCGTGTATTTATACTTATTCTTAGTCATCAAACTGCACAATAAATGTTCCAAATTTACTCATTGTTGGCTTTTGATTGCCTGTGTGATTAGCTTCCTACTTACACATGCAATAATCCCACTGCTATAAGAAAAATGAGTTATAAAAAGAAAGCCGTGATAATCTTCCACATTTGCTGAGGGCAGGAGCAATGGCCAATAGCATATGGTGGAAGCTACATAAATGTACATTTTCACACAGCTTAATTGTTCAGCAAGTAATAAAGAGGTACGCTGTGCGCCTCAGCATGAACAATAAAATCTGTCTACTTGACACTGCACTGAGGCTACTGCTTGGTAATGCTTGGCGGTTCGCCTTTGGTTTTCTGCTATACAGAATTGTGTAGGTACTAGTAGCTTACTTTGCGATAAAATGGAACTTGGAGCACTGGTCATCTGCACATAAATAATGACTGCAAATATAACACAAGAGGTGGACTATGGACCTCTTAGAAAAAGAACATGTATATTACGTTTATAATGCTGTGTGATTCCACAATGAAACAGAAAGCAACGAATAGAAGTGGACGGCGCTTTCATGCCACCAAGGTTATTGGACAGACAGTACTTCAGAAGTGCCCGTGACACAGTCAAACAAGGCAAAGCCGTGTTTCTTGGTGTGTGTTTGAATACAGCTCTACACGCGGTAGCGATTCCAGTATTGCTGCCCAGTTGTTTAGCTCGCCGCAGTTTGAAGTACCAGAAAATATAAACAGAGAAAACTGCACTGTAGTCGTGTCGCGAAGAATATAACGTGAAGTGCATTCCGAAGCCAGAAAATATCGAAAAGAAATCTTGCATTATATTCATGCAAATTGGTAAGCTGCATGACATGTTTCACATGATAAATTTTCATGATGCACCAGTGAGCAGGGTTTTATAGACGAAGTCAAATACATTTAGCGCAACTACCCCACTATTATGGTACGCAATAAAGTGATCTCTCACAACATAAAAGGCGCTGCCTTAATGTTACAAGAAAAGGTGACATTATTCAATCAGAGCCCTGTAAATTTTAGCACGCAGGGCACCACTTGGTTAAACAATAGCGATGTAATGTCTATGTATAGAAGTATTACCCGTGCATTTCTGCCATTGTCCAAAACAAATAAATTTTCCCATCTATGTCTGCCTCATACAAGAGTAGAACTAAAGCACAAATTTTATGTAGTCACCTCAACAGGAACACCTCATTTGAAGTTCACAGCAAATCGACCTCTGTTTATGCCAGCTTCCTACAATGCTGAACCTTGCTGGATGCTTTATAGAAAAATTATAGTGCTATCACTTTACTGTAAAGCTATTCAGGACTGCACCATTGTAGTAGAAATGTCCCATTTCATGTTTGCCAGCTCAATTGATTTGTTTGCACAACTTAACAAGCGCAAATTAAAATTACTTCTCCTTGTTTAGCATTCTTGCCTGCTAGACCACAATCGATTGACATCAATATATAGACACATTAACTCAGAGAACCTAATTTGGCTTACATATCAACACCTTCGCATACTGCCACAGCTGCACTCTGTCATATGTGTTGCAATGGCGAAGGGGTGCTTGTCCACCAGCACTCCAATGTCACTAACAGTGAACACCTACACAGCTAAGTAGATGGTCATAATTCAAGTAGCAAAATGCTGAAAGAAAAAAAATCCGCTCACTTTGAGAGCAACAATACTGCGATAATATGAGAGAGATGGACCAATTGCAGGCAACAGACCTCTTATCAGCTCCAGCAGGACAACAGCAACTAGTTTTTCAGTAAAACAAAATGATTCAATAGTAATGATAAGTTACCTTGTTCGTGCTGAGTATCAATACAATCTGATTTCCCTGCATATCTATTCTCCGATGTAGTAATAGAACTGAATTATTCGTAAAATACAGTCTATGACGATTGCATCCGCGTTTCTTGTATGTCCAAATTTTTTTGCAAGTGATAAAACATTTACAGCTTGCTTATGACACGAACGCCTTGACTGCCCAGACATCTTTCGAAGCAAAACGTCTTGCTGCACCGCGAGCAGTTGCGCCAAGGAAACACACAGCAGAGCAGCCAGAGCAAATAACCTTTTTTTTGGTCACTACAATAAAAGCTTACATGCAAGCAAGAAAGTAAAGAGCACACGAAGTGAGTCACTACTATTATCTCGAACGTTTAGTTTCTTATTCTAACAGAAGTTCTTGCTGTATCGGATACAGTATTTTCTCAAGCTAGTACAAGTGTCAATACAAGTGCGCAACTGAATGCAGTTTTATTCTACGCCTTTAACGCAAGAGAGCAAGAGGTTAGAAGTGTCACACGGAAAATTTCGATCGCGATCGAGCGAGCCCATCGCGCTACTATTGAAATCGATCTGAAAAGATAGGTGATCTTTTTCCCCATTCATGCGTCATTTTTGCCCTAAGGCACTTCTTAGTGGCCTTTTGAAACAATATTTCGGTTCGCGACGACGGCTTACCACGCATCATTTTAACACCCACGTAAGGCAAACGAAATAAAATTAAAATGGGCTTACCTCATGAGCAAGTTACGAGCCCGCGTAGACTGTTGAACATCAGTTCGAGAGCAGGCTATCGCGTGTCCAAGCGCATACGTGGTACCTGAACACAGGACAACTTCTTCGATGCGTGCGGCTTTGAAGAAAAAGTGAAACACATTCAGCGCAAATATCCTCGCGCTATGACGGCACATGAAGAGCACACAAGCATGTACCACACAGCGACAAATCCGAAACTTTGCGAATTCGAACATGCCGAGACTCAAGCAGCGTAACCATCCATCGCCTCTGTTCTTCGTTCCCGATGCATCAATCTCTCTTCCTTTGGGCCTTGCTCCACTCTTAAGTAGAAATGAAGACATTTTTACGGTAAAATAACAATTTTTACAACATGAAACGATAAAAGCTGGCTGACTACACATCTGCAGCTTTGCCTGCAGCTCCTTAGATCAGAAGCGTAGTGTTCCTCTATATGCTCCCGCAGGGAGCAGAGTTGTGCATAACTTTTCCGGCGCCGCTCGCACCGCTATGCGCCTAGCGCTATCACGTGGTGCAAAATTAAGTCAAATGTTTAACTGCACCGCTGAGAAGCCAACTTTACGGGCACGACGCCGACTCGTCGTTTCCGTCAGTGCCATCGACATTGCAATCAGCGGACCATCGAGCGTGCGTTTCATTCATGGACTGCGGATTACAGATACGTATTCGATGCTATTAAATCAAGGACCTTGATGAAGTGATACCAAATACATCATTTGACACATGCATTCCAGTATGACTGGGTGTAGTGCACGAAACGGCACGTAAGGTGGCAAGGTTTTTTACACCGTGGCATCTGGACGGACAGACGTGCGCCGGTCACTGGTATGGCTATTGCGTATGGGCCGAGACCAGCAGGCTCCGAGAGGGGACAAGGATATGATAGGCGAGTTCGCCTTGTTTACGCGTAAAGCAACATTTATTTCGAGCAACACCCGTGTTAATGTTGAGATGGGTACGCCTGGTAAGAGAGGTTGTCCACTTGTACGATCTTTGGCGTATGTGTGCAGCGCGACAAAGACGCGGTACAATGAATGAACGACACGTCTGTGTCGCGCTGCACATATACGCCAAGAATGTTAAGTTACCAACTGGCCCAATTCGTTGTTTTGCTGGTATGATTGGTCTGACTATGTGGGTCTAGAAAAGTGTGTTCAAAACAGAATAAGTACTAGCAGATACAATTTGCCCGCGGCATGAATTGTATGTATGCTAGCTTGTGAGCTGTAAATATCAGCCAGTGGAACAAAAACTTGTGGTTCAATCAAACTAGCTGGAAATGTACGTTTTGCTTTGGTAAATGATATGCCGTGGTAGTGCGGTGAATGATGCGACACTCCTTTAGCAATGCTGAAATGACGTCTGAGAGAAAAACGCGACCGCGGTCGCTCAGTAATTCTCGAGGTGCTCCATGGCGTAAAATCAGGTTTTGAAGGATAAAACTGGCGACGTCTTTTGCTGTGGCAGATGCTAGGGCTGAAGTTTCGGCGTACCGCGTGAGGTGGTCGATAGCAACAATAACCCAGCGGTTGCCGCTTGGAGTGTTGGGAAGCGGACCGTATAGGTCAATGCCGACGCGGTCGAACGCGCGCGCGGGGCATGGTAAAGGTTGCAAGGGGCCGGTGGCACGTTGAGGTGGCGTCTTGCGTCGTTGGCATATGAGGCAGGACCGGACGTACTGGTGAACGAAGCGGTACATAGCGCGCCAGTAGTACCGAAGCTGGAGGCAAGAGTATGTCTTTAAGACACCACCGTGGCCGCATTGGGGATAGTCGTGGAACGTGGCGCAGATGTCAGGGCGCAAGTGTCGGGGTATAACAAGCAACCACTTGCGACCGCCCGAATTGTAGTTGCGGCGGTACAGCAGGTTATCCTGAATGATGAAGTGCGCGGCTTGAAGACGGAGCGTCCGAGAAATTGGCTCTGGCGACTGGCTAGACAGGAAGTCAATAAGCGAAGAGATCCATGGGTCCTTGCGCTGCTCTGATGGCATGTCCAATTACTTTGCAAGTTTGCCCATCTTGATGTGATTAGTGCAATAAAAATAACTTGTTGTTACTCATAATAGCTTGTTGCCTTTCAAGTTGCCTTGAATTCTGCCCCCCCCGAGGCTCCAAGAACCTACACTCTCGTCCTGCTGCCAGAAGCCATCGGACATCGATTCCCTTGTACGAAATAAATTTGAACTAGGAGCTCCTGCATCTTGAATATTTTTCTACTTGCATATTTGCTGGTACGCAGCAGCTGTTTAGTCTGCGGTATTAAAGAATAATAAAATAAACTTTGCGTAAAATGTGAGCATGTGAACCTATAAAGTGCGTTTAAATCTGCGTGTGTGCAGCGCATATACCGAAAACGTGCAGCTGCTGTGAACGACGGTTAGTCATAAACGACGCTCTCTTAACGGTTACTGACATAACTGCAGGCACGATAGCCTTAACCATAAATCGGCTGGTTTTGACAGCCAAAGTAACCTCACATAATTGTCCACCTTACGCCTGTGAAACTTTCTTTAAGCACCCTTTAAAACATTTCTTGCTTTCCAGCCTCGGCGAGAAAACTTCATATGCATGCTGAAAAACATTGCACTGCTTTTTGTTGCAAGGTACTGCGCGTTTGCACGCAAACTTTTAAGCTATTCGAGCCACGGGTGTAGTCAGGATTTTATTTCGGGGGAGGACCCCCCTATACGTACGTTCCGCGTGTGTTTGTATATGTGCGTGTAGATATGCACATACAAACTAAAAATTTCTTAGGGTTTGAACCCTGCCCCCTACCCCCATTCGGCTACGCAAATTGTTCGAGCGTAGCCTACATTAAAAAACTTTCATCTTGCTCAGCGCTTGTGAACAATTTCCGCATGTAGCTCGCGACCAGAAGGAAAAAAAAAAAGCAAATGGAACCCCGCGCGGCATTTGCCTCCTGCGCGCGCGAGGAGCGGCTTCACCCCATAGCTGGAACGTAATTGCGGACTTATGAGCAACTCTGCTCCCTGCAGGAACATGTACAGGGACACTACGCAAGCGCAGCGCACTCTGCCTCCTGGTGCCGCGCTCTGTGAGCACAAAGAACAAAACAGAATCGGTTTCGGTTTCGCATTTGTGCTCTAGTTGCTGGAACAGCAAAATAATTGCTTGACGAATAATTGAATTCTGAAAGAGGAGAGAGCTTTCTCTCCCACTAGGTAGTGCATTTTATACAAAGGGATAAAGAATCCAAGAAGAAGAAAGGCAGGGAGGTCAACCAGACGGTTTGGTACTTGGGATAGCAAACCCCAGTGTTGCAATGTAGTGCAAAGCAGTGCACTGCGATGCGTCAATAAGCTCTAGTATAGTGCCAATTTGGGCTGATTGGTGCATGCAATGAACGGGTAAATCATGAGTTATGTCATAACATTTACCCATGGATAAAGCACATGGAACAAATGGTGTTGCATGCTGGGTCAAAAAGAAATAAAGCTGGAATGATTACGCAAACTCGGCACTGGGCGTTCTTTCTTTCCTTTTTTTTTTCTTTTTGACAGTACACACAGTACTAGCACGGTACGAGGTCCTTCATCTTCAGTCACCTTCCCGTAGTTTCCACACATGTCGGTGCAAGTTCGCGATTTTTATTCTGCCGTACAAGACGGTGCGCGCACACCGGTCTTGTTTCAAGATTAGCATTGTGAAACATAGTTCCAGCGCACAATTGAACAAGGACGAGGAGAGAAAGACAACACGAGCGCCGGTTTATTCATGGGAAACAGGGCTTTATGTTCACAAGGGGAGGGGGTGGGGGACTGCTAGTGCGCAGGACCACTAAAAAATATTTCCTTGGTCTAGGCAAAGGTCATCAGAGGTGTCAAAACAAAAATAAAAATAAAAAGTAATCACTCAGTACAATCTTGTTCATCTCCCGCCCTACCTAGCTGATTCGACACACCCGTTTGCCATGAGATAATCAAGTTCTTTTGTCCCTAGTGCAACAGAAGGAGCACTGACACAGTAATCGTTTTCATTGGAGATACAACACGCTTCAAATATTTCCCGGTGTTTCTGATCGCTATATTTGCGCAACACGCGTGTTCGCTCGAAAAACGCCTTGCATGCTGGCTTGTGCGAGAAACGGCGTATGTTGTCGTTCGTGTTGTCTTTCTCTCCTCGTCCTTGTTCAATTGTGCGCTGGAACTATGTTTCACAATGCTAATCATAACCAACTAGCCCAGCTGTCCATACTTGTTTCAAGATGAAGCGCTAAATGTTTCGATTACATCTTAACGCAAGAATTGACAACACATGAAAAGGGAAGATTATGTGTAATCGTTGTGTCTCAGTGAATGGATAGTTATTGACAGAGACGAGATATTCTGGAATCATTATGCGAATGAGTTAAACCAACTACATTAGCAAAGCCCTTTCACTATTGGGTTAATTGCTCCCGCCTTCGAAAATTTCATCCAGCCGTTGTACTTGGATCTATAGGCCACCAGTTCCCTTCAAGACCGTTTGTTGCTAAATGTAAACGCAGTTACGGTCATTATACCACTCCCTGCGTTTCGGTACTGACTTATAGTGCACACAATTTTTGGCGTAGAGCCCCAATGCCATTTCCAGTGCACCAGCATCTGAGTGCCGCAAGTTTGTTTACATTAATTCGCACGTATGCCCACTGCTCTTCGTTCACTTAGACATATAGGCTGAATTATTAACTACAAAGCGCTTAATTTGAGAACATTGGAAACACACGCATATATCTGCGAATATGATCAGAGTTACAGGGCTCGTATGCGCGGCAAACTGTGACTGGTATAGAGGATGCGTATATATATATTTGTACAATCTGTTATTGCAGCTTTTGGTAGAAGGCTAGCTCATATGTTGTACGTATCTTCGTAATACGTACAGTTTGCGTGTTTAATAAAATATTGTTAGATGAAACTTTGTGAGTACAAGCGCTCATTCAGACAGCGTGTATAGTTTTCCTCGCAAAAATACGGATGTTCGCATAACAAAAATACGGAATTCTGCCTGCTTCGTGCAAAACAGTGTAGCCATTGTATTATTATAGTGAAATGCCCTTAAAAATTTACACGCGGAGCATTCCCTTATATTAACGACAGCTTTTGCCGTATTTTGGAAATACGACATACTTACCGTATTTTTACCTGCGATTCTTCCGTGTAATGACAGAAATCCTCCGTGTAGTGACGGAAATTTTTTACAGTGATAACAAAGCAAAACCGGAAACCGTTCAGGGAAAGGACATTAGGTTTATTCACAAAATATATAGCCGTATTAAATATTCACCTATCTTCATCATCTAACACACTCAGGACTTAGCACTTCGAGAAAAGGAAGCTTGCCTAAAATTCCTGCCAAATAAGAACTGCACAACACGGGACTGAAAATACTACACAGCAAGGTGTGAAATCAATGCATCAGCACAAATTGCCTCCTTAATCCAGCATGGCACGCCACAGATACTCCTATGCCTTGAAAGAGTTTTCAAAAAAACAAAGTACCTTAAAATTTTCTTTATTCTCTTGTGTAGTTCGAGAGTGTAACCATCTGGATGCCGTAATAACTAACACAGTGTCGTAACCTTCTCTAGTTACGTTGTTAGAAGATGTAAGAACTCATTAGAAAACTATAGTTGGTCATCTGTATTGAGCCAGACTTTCAGTTTATACTTGTATAGCCAAATTTATTGTGTTTTGTTATACTATACACTTATTTTGCTTAACACTGTTGAATTTGGCGCAAGAAATGTATTGATATTGCCTGCTGCGCAGCAGGGACTTAGATACACAACAGAAAAGCACCAACAACCAGAAAAGCAGGCAAAATTATTCCTTGTGCAGATTTATGTAAACCGAGCCTGAAGCGGACCGGACATATTATTAATACGCCATAATTGGCATTTCTATGTTCATTGTATTGGATACGGTCTCTTTTCAACATATTTGTGTACTTCGAGCTTTCTGTATTCTTCTTTCTGTGTATGTCTTAAACAATCATGTATTATCCGCATATGAGCTCGAAGTAAGACTGGCAGCATTGGAATTAAGCCTAAATAAATAACGTTATGCATACTTTTCCCCATCGCTCATCGGAAATCCAGCTTATATATACTCGTAGCCCAGCGCAATCACCAATAATACTTCGTGGTGGACTTCCAAGATACGGCGACCAGCCTCAAAAGACTCTGTGTACAGCATATTGCGATTTAAGCAGAACGTGTTTTCCGGATCATTTCGTGGTGTATTGAGGGGAGCGAGTCAAATTTATGCGGATCACACACACTGTGAGAATAGACGTAAGCGAAGCTTTCTGCGCTGTTTACTTTGATTGATGATAATTACCGGTGATGTTGAGAGCAAATGTTTAATTTCTTCAGCGTTTAGTCCAGTACGAGAGTGGTGAGTTGATGTCAAGCGTTAACTTACGGGCACCACTCCTGTTTGTCTGCGTAGTACACGCAACACCCAGCGAGAAGTGTTTGCTTGAAGCGTTATTGTGCGCCATTGTTGATAAACTTCAAGGACGTGTTGCGACGCCTGTTTCTCGAACCTGGACCGGCGTTTCTTTTGGGTAGCGTGGCGCTGTCGGTGGGTTGCAGGCGTCCGGTGGAGCATGGCGACCAGGTAGGGACGAGACGATTTCTAGTGTGAAACTTGCACTGTTTATTCAATGGTTCGTGAAAGATGAAAATAAGAGAGTGAATGAATTGAAAAAGTACATTGTGGGGGCCGCTTGTATAGGCCCACTAAAATTGTAAGCGGGATCTTGCTCACGTCAACGTCATGTGATATGTACTATAGGCGGCGGACCCCTTCTTCTAGGTCAGTTTCACGGGCTTGCCTCCTCTGGTGGCAACCCGTGGGTCCTGTTTGGTTCGCGGAAAGCGTTCTCCCCTAGAGTTGGACAGTTCGTGGAAAGGGGTTCTCCCCTTGGTCGCACACACAAAGGGGCCTGTCATCACTGTGGGGCGCCTGCCAGACCGGCAACCACACGAGACTGCCATGGCAAATTAGGAATACATCCTCCGTTTCGGTTGAGCAGGGTCTTTCGAGAATCCTTTTTGCCCGGGGTGTTACACGCCGACCCTAACAGCATCTCCGGCGGGGGGGGGGGGGTCGGGGGGGGAACATCCCGACACGTAGGGGCCAGCAGCCACTAGGCGAGAGATCGGCGTTTCAGCAGCAGAATTTCCCTGAGGGGTGACGAAACCTTGGTTCGTAGCTGGTAGATTCCTGGGAGTCGTTCGTCAGTCCTCGTGGCGCTCGTGTGCCTTTTCTCCCTGGTCCGGTCCGGTGAAACTGGACTTGCAAACCGGTCTCGCAGCTTTTCGTCTCCTGTTTGGGCAAGCAATCACTCCAGAACAGTGCCCGACCCACAGCCACAAAGTAAGCGAGCACATGGCCACCCTTCCCCAAGAACACCAGGCTTTACAAAAAGAAGAAGAAAACACGCTATTGCTTTTCCATCCCATTCGCGCGTCTTCGGCCCCTAAACACTGAAACCAGCCATTTTTTGAAAGCGTTAAGACGTGGTTACTAAAATGAGCTAACAATCGACAGCAACTTAGCGATAATAAAGAAAACGTATGAAAAAATACCAACGTAATAATGCCACGGAAACGAGAGTGAGCATGAGGCTTTTGCTACTCTAGGGGCAACAACTCAGACCGTCGGCATTGCCGTCAAGTTTACCCTTCTTGTAGCGAATATTGAAGGTGCACTGTTGAAGAGCCAAGCATGGACTGCAGCCATGTGAGCCAACAGTGGTCACTCTCTATAGTGAACCTTGAACCAGCGATATAGCAAGCTAGCTTGTGAGCTGCCCATACTACGCAGGCGCTTTCCTTTTCTGATGCACTGTATGCTTCCTCACGAACTGAAAGCTTTCTACTGGCGTACAGTACGGGGTGTTTGTTTCATCATCTCTCTTTTGCAAAGCACCATCCCCATATCCCTGTCGCTGGCATCACACTGAAGAATGAATGGCTTAGAGTAGTCGGGCACGTTCAACACTGGCTGACTCATTAGTGCTTTCTTCAACATACTAAAACCCTTTTCTTTTGAGTCATCCCACTTTACCGTTTGCGGTTCTGTATTTCTGAGAGCATCTGTTAAAGAACTTGCAATCTCGGAATAACGCGGGATATATGTTTGGTAATAACCTGCCAAGCCAAGGAATGACCTGATGTTCCACTTGGTGCGTGATTGCGGGAAGTTGTCTATTGCGGTCAGTTTAACCTCGGAAGGCCGACGATGGCCTTGCCCTATTACATGACCTAGATAAGCTACCTCCGCGCGCCCGAATTGGCACTTGTGAGCCTTGACAGTTAAGTTGGCCTCCCGTAGACGACACCAAACGGTTCGCAGGTGTTGCATATGGTCCGCCCACGATGAAAAAAATATTATGGGGTTTTACGTGCCAAAACCACTTTCTGATTATAAGGCACGCCGTAGTGGAGGACTCCGGAAATTTCGGCCACCTGGGGTTCTTTAACGTGCACCTAAATCTAAGTACACGGGTGTTTTCGCATTTCGCCCCCATCGAAATGCGGCCGCCGTCGCCGGGATTCGATCCCGCGACCTCGTGCTCAGCAGCCCAACGCCCACGATGAAGAAAAGATTGTCACGTCATCGAGATACGGAAGTGCAAAGTCCTCCATTCCCCGTAGTACCTGGTCTATAAGGCTAGAGAAGCAATAGGGAGCATTCTTCACTTCAACGCTTAGGACATTCGGCCAAAATGTTCCCATCGGGGAAATAAAGGCCGCAAGCCTGCTTGCCCTCTCGGTCAAAGGAATCTGCCACTACCCTCTTGACTAAATCGAGCGTAGAGTTGAAATTAGCACTGCTCACTTTCTCAAGCCTTTCCTCGATATGTTGTATTCTGTAGGTCTGGTCCTTCGTGATTAAGTTGAGCCGGTGGTAGTCGATACATGGTCGCGGCTCCTTTCGTAGGACCTCAACCAAGATAAGAGGCGAGGTATAATCCCTCACTCCTGGCTCGATTACACCTAGCTCTAATATCTTGTCTACTTCAGCGGCCATGACTTGACGTTGACGAGGTGAAACGCTATAAGCTTTCGAACGAACTGGGTCCGATGAGGTTAACTCGATATCGTGAACGATCGCAGTGGTCCTGCCAGGTGTGTCTGAAGATATGTCTTTCAATTCAAACACGAGTTCCCTCAGTACAGCCCTTTGATTGGGATTCAACTATGCCTGCTCTACTAGCTTGTCAATGGTCTCGTGAATATCTTTTGCCCCTGTTGTTGATGTTAAGGGCATGCAGCGGTGGCGTAGACGTAGAGCATGCGCCTCGCGTGCAAGATAACCGTGGTTGGAATACCGGTACTGCGCAATTTTCCACCGGATAAAAAAATTCCGCGTGTTGATAAAATTGCATAGACAGGCCTGGAGTGCGGCCTGATCCCGGTGACCAGAACCGGTGACGCACTTCCTCACCAGAGTGGGATTGGCCATCCTGGTGCAGTACTTGGCCACAACCGCCTATATGAATACAACAATCAAAGCCCGGCCCTCAGTCTCCAGCAGCTGCGAAGCAACTGACCACGGCGGTGGTCAGACGTGTGACGCAGCAGAGGGTGCTCAGAATCTCTGGGTCCGGACAGGCCGCCATTGGAATCTGAACCTGGCAACGTTTAACACTAGAACGTTATCTATTGAGGCGAGTCTAGCAGTGCTATTGGAGGAATTAGCGTTCAGTAAGTGGGATATACTAGGGCTCAGTGAGGTTAGGAGGACAAAAGAAGCATATACAATGCTAAAAAGCGGGCACGTCCTGTGCTACCGGGGCTTAGCGGAGAGACGAGAACTAGGAGTCGGATTCCTGATTAATAAGGATATAGCTGGTAACATACAGGAATTCCATAGCATTAACGAGAAGGTGGCAGTTCTTGTTGTGAAACTTAATAAGAGTTACAAATTGAAGGTCGTCCAGGTCTACGCCCCTACATCCAGTCATGATGACCAGGAAGTCGAAAGCTTCTATGAAGACTTGGAATCGGCGATGGGTAAAGTCAAAACGAAATGCACTATACTGGTGGGCGACCTCAATGCCAGGGTAGGCAAGAAGCAGGTTGGAGACAAGTCGGTGAGGAAATATGGCATAGGCTCTAGGAATAGCAGAGGAGAGTTATTAGTAGAGCTTGAGGAACAGAATAATATGCGGATAATGAATACCTTCTTCCGCAAGCGGGCTAGCCGAAAGTGGACGGGGAGGAGCCCGAATGGCGAGACTACAAATGAAATAGACCTCATATTCTGCGCTAACCCTGGCAACATACATGATGTGGACGTGCTCGACAAGGTGTGCTGCAGTGACCATATAATGGTAAGAACTCGAAACTTGAGGAGGGAACGGAAGAAATTGTTACATACGAAGCCAATCAATGAGTTAGCGGCAAGAGGGAAAATAGAGCAATCCCGGATCAAGCTACAGAACAGATATTCGGCTATAACTCAGGGAGAGGACCTTAGTGTTGAAGCAATGAACGACAATATTATGGGCATCATTAAGGAGTGTGCAATAGAAGTCGGTGGTAACTTCATTAGACAGGATACCAGTAAGCAAACGCAGGAGAGGAAAGATCTGATTAAGAAACGCCAATGTATGAAAGCCTCTAACCCTACAGCTAGAACAGAACTGGCAGAACTTTCCAAGTTAATCAACAAGCGTAACACAGCTGACATAAGGAAGTATAATATGGATAGAATTGAACATGCTCTCAGGAACGGAGGAAGCCTAAAAGCAGTGAAGAAGAAACTAGGAACAGGCAAGAATCAGATGTATGGGTTAAGAGACAAAGACAGCAATATCATTACTAATATGGATGATATAGTTCAAGTGGCTGAGGAGTTCTATAGAGATTTATACAGTACCAGTGACACCCACGAAGATAATGTGAGAGAGAATAGTCTAGAGGAATTTGAAATCCCTCAAGTAATGCCGGAAGAAGTAAAGAACGCCTTGGGAGCTATGCAAAGGGGGAAGGCAGCTGGGGAGGATCAGGTAACAGCAGATTCGTTGAAGGATGGTGGGCAGATAGATCTAGAAAAACTGGCCACCTTGTATACGAAATGCCTCATGACCTCGAGCGTACCGGAATCTTGGAAGAACGCCAACATAATCCTAATCCATAAGAAAGGGGACGCCAAAGACTTGAAAAATTATAGACCGATCAGCTTACTGTCCGTTGCCTACAGAGGTTTTACTAAGGTAATCGCAAATAGAATCAGGAACACCTTAGACTTCTGTCAACCAAAGGACTAGGCAGGATTTCGTAAAAGGTCCTCAGCAATAGACCATATTCACACTATCAATCAGCTGATAGAGAAATGCGCTGAATATAACCAACCCTTATATATAGCTTTTTGATTGATATAGCTTTTTGAGAAGTGTTTGATTCAGTCGAAACCTCCCCAGTCATGGGGGCATTACGGAATCAGGGTGTAGGCAAGGCCTATGTAAAAATACTGAAAGATATCCATAGCGGCTCCACAGCCACCGTAGTCCTCCATAAAGAAAGCAACAAAATCCCAATAAACAAAGGCGTCTGGCAGGGAGATACGATCTCTCCAATGCTATTCACAGTGTGTTTACAGGAGGCATTCAGAGACCTGGATTGGGAAGAATTGGGGATAAGAGTTAATGGAGAACACCTTGGTAACTTGCGATTCGCTGATGATGTTGCCTTACTTAGTAAGTCAGGGGACCAATAGCAATGCATGCTCACTGACCTGGACAGGCAAAGTAGAAGGGTGGGTCTAAAAATTAATCTGCAGAAAACTCAAGTAATATTTAACAGCCTCCGAAGAGAACAGCAGTTTACGATAGGTAGCGATGCACTGGAAATGGTAAGGGAATACATCTACTTAGGACAGGTAGTGACCGCGGATCCGGATCATGAGACTGAGATAATCAGAAGAATAAGAATGGGCTGGGGTGCGTTTGGCAGGCATTCTCACTTCATGAACAGCAGGTTGCCATTATCCCTCAAGAGAAAAGTGTATAACAGCTGTGTCTTACAGTACTCACCTACGGGGCAGAAACCTGGGGACTTACGAAAAGGGTTCTACTTAAACCGAGGACGACGCAACGAGCTATGGAAAGAAGAATGATGGGTGTAACGTTAAGGGATAAGAAAATAGCAGATTGGGGGAGGGAACAAACGCGAGTTAATGACATCCTAGTTGAAATCAAGAAAGAGAAATGAGGGCATGGGCAGGACATGTAATGAGGAGGGAAGATAACCGATGGTCATTAATGGTTACGGAGTGGATTCCAAGAGAATGGAAGCGTAGCAGGGGGCGGGAGGAAGTTAGGTGGCCGGATGAGCTTAAGAAGTTTGCGGGGACAACATGGCCACAATTGGCACATGACCGGGGTAGTTGGAGAAGTATGGGAGAGACCTTGGCCCTGTAGTGGGCGTAGCCAGGCTGATGATGACGATGATGATGATTGATGTTAACTCCGGAAAGTTGGCAGGCATCTCCTCAGGTTCGTTAAGGGACATGCTCACAATGGCCTCCCTCTGCCGGTAGGGTTTAAGTAGATAGCTGTGATACACCTGTGGTGTCCTTCAGTTTCTGGGTACCACGATTACGTAGTTTGTTTCAGATAATTTCTGAGTTATGTCAACCAGTCCTTTTCATTGAAACCGTAGATTGTTTTTCAATTAGGGTTTCAGAATCGTTACCTTTTCCCCAACTTCAGAGCGTCGCGTTCGAGCGGTCCTGTCATAATATCGCTTAGCATTGCTTTGGGCCCTGCGCATTTCCTGCCCTGCTAATTTTTGAAATGTGTGCAGTCAGTCTAACAGCTCTAGCACGCATACCAAAACCGAGGGATCGTCCGCCCGCCCTTCCCAGGCTTCTCGAACAATACGAAGAGGGGACCGAAGACAGCGACCGTAAACGGGCTCTGAAGATGAAAACCCTGTTGACTCGTGCGGTGCAGTTCGAAGCGCGAACATTGCCGCAGGCAAACAAACCTCCCAATCGGCTTTGGGCTCATAACAAAGGGCTCGCAAAAGCCGTTTCATGACGGAGTGGACTTTCTCTACCGCGTTTGGCTGCGGGTGGTACACTGAGCTATGAATGATTTTAATACCGCAGCTTTCCAGAAACGTCGAGGTCAGTGCGCTCGTAAAGACGGATCCATGATCTGACTGGATTTCTGCGAGAAAACCTACTCGGGCGAAGATAGACAAAAGCGCGTCAACGATCTCCACCGAGCTTAGTTCTTTGAGGGGCACTGCCTCTGGAAATTTCGTTGCGGGTCATAGTACAGTGAGAATATGTCGATAGCCAGACTGCGCTGCAGGAAGTGGTCCCACTGTGTCTATTATGAGCCTGCGAAATGGCTCCGTGATAATGGGAGCAAGTCTCATTGGCGTTTTAGCCTTATCTCCGGGCTTGCCTATCCGTTGGCATGTGTCGCAGCTTCTTACAAATACGTCTACTTCTCGAAAGCAGCCGGGCCAGTAAAATTCCTGCAGTAAGCGGTCTTTTGTTTTCTAAATGTCCAGATGCCCTGTCCAAAAGCCCCCGTGAACCAGATGCAGGAGCTGCTCACGATAGGGATGCGGCACCACGAGTTGGTCGAATTGCACTCCCTTTAAACTGGCGTAATTTCTATAGAGGACGCCTGCCTTCTTGAGGAACTTTACGTTCTGTTTGGCCACACCTTTTTTTCGCGTCTGGCCTTATGGTTAAGCAGGGTGGAAACTTTTTCCTGCTCAGCAATCAATGTGGCAGGGCTTACATTCAATAACTTTCTTCTGTATTCTGCCTCTGGAGACATTTCAGGCTCCGGTGCTTTTCTGACCTTTTCATTAGCTAGTGTACTTTCCGCAATATCCCCTATAAGGCTGTCCTGTTTGGCGCTAGTTGACGAATCCTGTCAAACCTGTTTCCTCCACCTCTGGACATTCGTGTACGACCTTGCCCGCGAGCTCCTTTGCCTTGGAACGAGTTAAGGCTTGCACTATTCCTTCACTAAACCAGATTCCCCTGCGTCGGAGCAAATCCTGAGATTTGTTAGAAAACAACTATGGATACTGTGGCGGGAGATGTGACAAGACGACGGCTTCAGTGTCCAGCACTCCAAAAGGGCCTTCGATACGAATCTTTGCCACAGGGAGACAAACACTGGAAGCCTCTACGGCTTGCATTATCCAAGAACATTCTCCCGTGAACTGGCCTTCATCTACGTATTACGGGTGCACCACGTCCATTGTGGCTGCCCGACACGGTTTGCCGTTTACCACGAGATCTCGAAGGTACGGCTCTAGCAATTTCAGATTTTCCTCGTTACTAGTTAGTGGCATCAACACTAGTTTGGGATTTTTGCACCCCACGGAGATATGCCCCGTTTGCTGGCAGTTGTAGCAAACTACTGGTTTCTTTGCCTCGAAAGTTTTTTCTTTTGCCTTTCCGCCCTCTGTTCGGGTGACTGCCCCTTTTCCTTGCTGTTCTTGTCCCCAATTTTCACCGAATCCGTCCTTTCCTTAGATTTATACTGACTCGACTTTCACCATAGTTCTGGCTTGCCGGGTCTGTATTTATTGATCTCCTTCTTAGGAGCTTCGTTGCCTTTGAACGGACGGCGAGTTACGTACTCCTCAGAGAGATCGGCCGCTCTCGTGATAGTATCCCCGCCTGGCCTATCTTGAACCCAATACTTGATGTTTTCTGGTAGCCGGTGGTAGAACTGTTCTAAAGCAACACACTGCATTGACTTTTCGGCGTCGCCGTGTGCACCCTCTTCTCTGAGCCGTTCTTTCAGGTTTACCTCCAAGGTGTATCCGAAATCTGAGTATGACTCACTTTTGGTCTCCTCGACCTGCCTGAATTTTCGCCTGAATGCTTCTGCTGACAATCTATACTTTTTAAGCAGATTCACTTTGACTTTATCGAGTCCTTTGCTTCTTCTTGCCCCATGCAGTCAATGATATCAGCTACCTCACGTGGCAGCAACATAAGCAAGCGTTGCGGCCACGTGTTTCTCGTGAATTTTGCCGTCTCGCACGTGCGCTCAAGCTGCACCAGAAAAAGACCTATGTCCCCTACTATAGTGTAGGGTGCCATCAAGTCTGTCATTCTGCGCTCACTTTCTCGTGCCTCTCTGCTAGGTCTGGTATTTTGAGCCTTCAGAAACTCAATATCCAGGCGCCTCATTTAGAGTGCGTCGCGTGCAACACGGTCGCGCTCTTCTTTTTTGTGTAGACGCTTACGCTCTTCCTCCTCATCCGCAGTGTGCTTTAGGCATTCCTTCAGGTCATCATCGTCTGCCCCGTTCGCTGCGATCGCCTCAATGATCTGCGGCTTTGTCTTTGATCCGGCAATTTGGAGGCCCAATTCTCTGGCCAAGCTAAACAATTCCGGCTTCTTTTGTGCCTTCAAGTTCATGGCTACCCTTAGTGCTGCTAACTCTTCACTGTGTAACAACCTCGCCGTACTCAAAACTTCCGTCCACGGTTAAAGAAAAATCACCGTTCTGTACTTCCCCCAAAAAGAATACGTAAAGCCAAGTGATATCTTAGGGAAGAAAAGCCGTGCACCCACCATATGCAGTCATGAATCCTGAAACCTTTCTTCCGAATGTTATCACCAGGACGAAGAGGAGACGATCTCTTAGATGTCGTCCAAAGTTGGGGTCTCCATGGTAGCGTATCCCGTCGCTGCCAACCCGTTGTTGCAACGCCTGTTTCTCGAACCTCGATCGGCGTTACTATTGGGTAGCGGCGTTGTCGACGGCCTTCAGGCGTCCGGTACAGCATGGCGACCAGGTAGGGACGAGACGATTTCTAGTGCGAAACCTGCACTGTTTATTCAATGGTTGGTGAAAGATGAAAAGACGAGAATGACTGAATTGAAAAAGTACATTGCGGGGCCCCTTCAATAGACTCACTAAAATTGTAGGCGGGATCTTGCTCACGTCAACGTCACGTGACATGCACTGAGTCTGGTTGGGGATTAGCGGCGGATTCCTTCTAACCCAGGTGAGTTTTCACGGGCTTGCCTCCTCTGGCGGCAACGTGCGGGTCCTGTTTGGTTCGCGGAAAGCGTTCTCCGCTACAGTTGGAGAGTTCGTGGATAGGGCTCTGTCCTTGGTCGCACACACAAAGGGGCCTGTCATCACTGCGGGGCGCTTGCCAGACCGGCAACCACACGAGACAACCACGGCAAATTAGGAATCCATCCTCCGTTTCGGTTCAGCAGGGTCTTTCGAGCATTCTTTTTGCCCGGGGTGTTACAAGGCAACCGTAATAAAGGTTAGCGTTGTCTTTGCCTCACACGACACATCGCATCCTGGCATAAGTGTTAAATTTTAATTCTATTATGGGGGCTGTACGTGCCAAAATCACCATCCGATTATAAATAAGGCAAGCCGCAGTGACGAACTCCGGATTAATTTTGACCCCCTGGGGTTCTTTGCGTGAACCTAAATATAAGTATACGAGCGTTCTTCTATTTGACCCTTGTCGAAATGCGGCTGCCGTGGTCGGCATCGAACCCGCAACCTCGATAAATGTCATAGCCGCAAAGCTGCCGCCGCGGGCACAGAAGTGTCCATTTGGCATGCGACCGATTCTGTAGTGTCTCCTTAGGGTGGTTTAATGCTGCTTTGCTTCTGCACACCGTGCGTTATTTGTCCGCTTGAGAAATTTACATGGTGTTTGCTCCTCAGAAATAGCCAAAACATACCACTTGAACTTAAGAGGAAGCTCTATAGCTCGCACCCAACCCTGACATGGCCTATTCAAATACATGTAAAACGCAAAAACGTTTTTCTTAGGTTACCCCTGGACCGATTTTAATGAAATTTGTTGTATTTGAAAGAGAAAGTTAAATTCTAGTGACTGTTTTAAGCGGAATTTCGATCTAAAGCTTGAGTTTTGTTTTAAAAATTTTCGAATATTCGGACGCTTGGAAAATATAGAAGCACGAAGTTTACAAATTAATAGCTCTGCATCAAAAACAGATATCACCGCTCTGTGAGCGGCATTGACTAGATCATTGAAAGCAGACAAATTCGGTATGTGTATTTTATATATTAAGTGAATTTGTTACGTTGTGTACAAAGCGTCTGCAAAAGCTGTATTTCCATTTTCCTAAATTTTTTGAGACTCCTGTGTAACATATCGATTTTGCCGCCTGAGATGTACTAATAGAGGCAATTAACATAATTGTGATATCATTGTTCATTGTTGAGTTACAGTTGTAAAATTAATAGTTTCGTTTTCTGAAAATTTTAGATTTTTGTCACTTTTTAACAAAAAATAGACTGCCTAAATCAAAAATTCGAAACCAACAGTCACCAGATGTGGCTTATTTTTTTAAATGCAGCAAACCTGGTCAATTTTGGTGCAGCAGTTGCCGAGAAAAGGAGTACCCGAGCTAAAGCTACCTCTTAAGTTAATTGAGCGTGTTCGCAACCGCTGCCGTGTCTAGTAGTAGCGTTTCCTCGCCTTCTCACGCCGCCTTTCTTTGCCAGAGGTCTGCTTTGCCAATCTTCCTTAAAAAACGGGAGCACCTCCGTTGTCCCATCCATCCTGTCGGAGTTTCGTCCACTGGTGCCCTGTTATATTTTTTTTATATGAACGACAGCTTGCGGAAGCTTCGACAATGAGAATGAAATAGTGCGGCTAGGGCGGCGAGAGAACAAAACCCCCGTTCAAAGGGTGACACTTTGCAATTCGACTTTTATCTCTCCCCGAGAAATACCAAGGAAGGACACTGAATAAGCGAAGCAATGTCTGTGAAAGTTAGCGACTGCTGTGTTTTGTGGGGCGCGGGAAGTTTACGACGGATTTCATCTTTTAAAACACCGGCAAGTGCAGACTATCGATACGCATTTACGGTGCCAATTTGGTAGTAGTACACGCTTCGCGAGAATGTGGCGCTCTTGACGTCCTAATGCTGAAGGGCGCGAATTATACCAGGGTAGAATGAAAACAAAAGGCACCTTTGTGCTTTTTTTAATGTGTTCAATTGTTCTCTTTTTTATTCCCCACCCCCCTAAATGTGGGCGCACGACTCGTGGTCAGAGAAGCATGTAAGCATTCTTGCACGAAGGCGGATGCGCAATTGCCTCCTTCCTCGCTCTCTTTTTCTCGTCACTTTCCGGTTTACCTAAACTACGCACAGCATCCAGGGCAAGGTGGGTAAGACACCAACCCGGCGGAGGAGCAGATCCGTCCTGGTGCGTGGCTCACTTTGCGAGTGGAAGAAAAAAACACCAGTGCCGCGCGCTAAGCGAGTGCCGACAGGGGAAGGCCGCGGCGCTTAATCGTCGCCCAGGAGAATCGCTGCGAGTGCACACCCCTCCCCCCATGACCTTGGCGCCCTTTTTTGTGCGCTGCTCCGGGGTGCTGCTCTACACGACACCATCACTACCCCCTCGCTTCCCTTCCCATTCATGCGCGAGCCACGCATCGCAATCAGGCCACGCGCGTGCGAGCACGGTGGCCTTAGAGACACACATCAGCGGGCCGGCTTCGTCTTCGTTCGGGGACGCGGGAAAGAGACCGCCACTCGGAGCGCTGACGGTATTCGACGAGACAACCTCGCGGCTGTGTTTATTTCATTGACTACTACACGGGAATGTGTACTGAGATGGCTCCTAGCGTAGGGGGGGGGGGGGGGGGGGGCGCCAGGCACTAGCGGCCCGCAAATATAGCACGCAAAAGAAAATGACTGGATGCGAGCGACAGAAGAACGTTCCCGCTGCCTGTGTAAGCATGACGGCATGCTGCTTCTCTGGCCAGCCACCGCTCGAGATCGCCGCCGCTTACAATGAAAGTTAGACGGCCTGCATGTACCGGCCGCCTACAATTGGTGAACCGGGTGTGAATCGAACTCGTAACCTTCTGGCGTCACTAGACTGTAAGAAAGGCAAGCAGAAGACCCGCCGCGGTGGCTTAGCGGCTATGGCAGTGCTTCTCAAGCTTTTCCAGCACGTGACCCCTTTCCGGTACTACCAAACCTACCCTGACCTCACCCCCCCGCCCCCCTTCATAAACCTTCTGAAACATTACTTATATGACGCAGATTTAATGAGCACATTTAAATTTATTTAAAAGACATTGATCACAGCAGAGCTACCTACTGAAAATAACTGTTAATGCTCATTTTTAATGATTTAATCGAATATTTTAATGAGAACGTGATGTGACCCAACTATACTTGCTGAACCAAAGTTCTACGCTTGAGTCGCTCCGCCTTCCATCTTGTGGCCAGTAGTAATATTATACTCTATGTACTATACTCTGTATATATATATATATATATATATATATATATATATATATATATATATATATATATATATATATATAAGCGTTTTCCTGCGGGCCCGGGCTGGACTCGGTGGGGATTAGATAATTAAGTGCTGAGTTTTTATTGTTTGTATGTGCGCAACTTCTTTTTTGTATGACATAGTAATGCATAGTGGGAAATAAGAACTACGTACATCAACAGCTTTCAGCACTGTCAAACTCTCCCTGCCTAAGTAGGCTAGATTTATTTAGTTAAAAGGTACAGCTTTATGCAACATTTTATTCACTGCTGTTTTGGCGAACTGCTTATGCTAATCTCTTCTTTTTTCGAGGTGGTTCAGCATTGTACTTTTTGAATATATTTGATTGATATAGTGATCATGCGTCGTGTTTATTTTCGCTTCTTTTGTGTGTTATCATGGTGAAGTGGCATTGTGGTCAGTGTAACAAGTTTCGAAAATTTGTGGAAACCTTTTCATGTTTCCATCGTTCAGTAGGATAACATCCAAGCACCTACCTGCCTGACATGACTGCTGCTTGGCATTTGAGATGGCCTTCAAATTTCCTTAGACCATTTTTTTTTTAAATTCAGTTCGTTAGTAAACAATTACTTAGTTGAGGACGCATTTGCTACGCACTTACGGTGAGGACGCATTTGCTACGTTAAAGGCATCTTGCTTTCCAGGCTCGATGACTCGCTTTGAAGGTTCTGCCCATGGAGATTAATGAAATCTGAGGCCAAAACTTCTACTTTACAGCTGATGTCACGAGCGAAATGACACAGTGCCATCTACGATATTTGAGCGCTTTCATCTTCCCTTTACACTATACGTAGGGCAATGGCGGCTTTGAATCCTGTAGGCTACTGTGCAAAACTACTTGGAACTGTCGCTGCAACGTCGCTGTTGGCATTGACGGTGTCGATGCGACCGACGTTATTTTCCATCAACCACCTTATTCTCGGCGCATCCTCATTGTGGGTATTTTGCCATGTCTGAGGCTTGTCATCATCATTGTCATGTGCACCTACTTTGTGATGGTGTGCGTTTTCATACACTGGTTTCGGGAGCATGACAACTAAGAATGACACGCAAAACGCACCGCCATGTTGTCAAGCACTATTTCTGCGCGATGCACACAATGTAATCCCCGTCCACCACAGTATTGCTACTTGTCGCCGCCGAAATACATGCACAGGCGCCGCTGCTCTCAGAGTCTATGCGGAAGCCGTCGCGGTGGCTGGCTATGGCACTGCGGGGCCAAGCACGAGGTCGCGGGTGCGATTCACGGCCGTGGCACCTATAGGTCTTGATTGGGGTAATATGCAAAAACATTGTACATTGGTTGCACGTTAAGCAAACCTCATGTGATCAAAATAACACGAGAGTACCCCTGATACGGCGTGCCTGATAATCGTATCGTGGTTTTAGAACGTAAAACCGCAAAATGTAATTTTTTTTTTAGCATGTGTGGAGCGCAATGTCTCGCTCTGGCTCAGCGGTTAGCACGCTCGACTCAATCCACATTGCTTCACTGACATGGGTTGAAATCCCGGTAGAGCCGGTTATGGCGGAGTTTTCTTCATGCTTTGGCAATTACGAAGCTGGGGATGACGACGTGGCCTGACGATGACAAAAATCGTCGTTGTGTGTCCTCGATGACGACCCATGGTCGTCGTATGCCTAACAGGATGGACGGACAGACTGACAAGGCAAACGCAATTTCGAGAACGTAACTGCTGTCGCAGCAAAAAAAAAAAAAAAATGCTTGGTGAAGTTGTGTAAGCATGTCATCTATCGCGCTGGCACCAAAATAAATTAATGTTCTTGAAGTGCCAGCACGGGATTACTTAGATTTGACAGGTTGTCAATTCTTTATTGCTGTTTTTTTTCGGGCACTGTGCACTGATGTGTTTGGATTAAGCTGGTGTGTGTGCGTGTGTGTGTGTGTGCGTGTGCGTGTGTCTGTGTGCGCGTGTGTGTGCGTGTGTGTGTGTGTGCGTGCGTGTGTGCGTGTGTGTGTGTGTGTATGTGTGTGTGTGTGTATGTGTGTGTGCGTGTGTGTGTGCGTGTGTGTCTCTGTGTGTGCGTGCGTGCGTGTGTGTGTGTGCGCGTGTGTGTGTGCGTGTGTGTGTCTGTGTGTTTGTGCGTGTGTGTGTGTGTGCGTGCGTGTGCGTGTGCGTGCGCGTGTGTGTGTGTGCGTGTGTGCGTGTGTGTGCGTGTGCGTGCGTGTGTGCGTGTGTGCGTGTGTGCGTGTGCGTGTGCGTGTGTGTGTGTGTGTGTGTGTGTGTGTGTGTGTGTGTGTGTGTGTGTGTGTGTGTGTGTGTGTGTGTGTGTGTGTGTGTCGCCGGCTCGTCGACGTCGCGCCTTCGGATGCAGAACACATTTAACGTGGAAGGCCACTTAGTCAGGTGTCAGGGCACGATCATTAGGCCGCGCAGGACGTGGGCCTCGACTTCGGGCTACGTCACGCCGAAAGTTAATTGAAAATGCTTTGCATGTAGCTGGCCAATTTCAGCAACATGTAATTTCGACATATAGTTCAAACATGGCGTCGCCCGGTCTCACTATGCGCGCATTTCAAGCTGGGCGATAAAGGCGCCATTGTCGTGGCAGAAAGTATGCACTGTGCGGTATTCACCTTAAGCGTCAGTCGCGTGGAGCACATTTCGGCCGCCGCTATTATTGCAGCACAGTCGACGTGTAGCACCTAATGGATGCCCCGAAGCCACGCCAAAAAAGCGTCGCGTGTGCTTGTCGCAACGCTTGTGCACAGGAACCCTCTGATCCGCCGTCATATACCGCGTGTTCCAGCTAACGTTAGCCAAGCTCTTGCTTGTTTCCTTATTCTTTTATATGCTTAACCTCGTAATTAGTACACAAATATTATCTTGGTGACAGAAGATGACAGATGACCCGAACACCGTATAGGTCTCATAATCAAATAGTGTACCATATGTTCTTTTTTTTTAAAGTTTATAGTTTGGCTAACGTTAGCTGGTGCACCCTATATACGTATACGACACGTTGCACCAACCAAACATCCAACAAGCTTCCAACGACTTTCCAAGAGTCAGAGCAAGAATATTTCGGACTCGTCGACCCGACTGAATGAACGGTCTCCTCGCACGTGCGCGTGGCTTTACCACTTTGCACTGGCGGCTTCGCGCCTGCACTTGCGGCAACTGGGGGCGCACGCTTGCGATGCAGGGGCGAGAAAAGTCCGGCAGCCAGCGGGTGTCTCGGCCAGCGTGCGCGCGACTCCAAGGGCACGCCGCTGCGCGCCACTTGCGGTACGGGCAGTGCGCCACCGCTCGGGCAACCCGCAGCCGACAACGGCCACACGTGATCCCGTACGCGCAGACGCGTACGCACTAAGGCGGGAGGCAGACGCGATTGTTTTTTTATGCGTTTAAGGAGTCACTGACTCGTTAAGCCACGTGAACGAGCGGGAGTCGCTTCCCCCCTTATTTCTTTCGCTCTCTCACTCTTTAGCGGTGCTCGCCAACCGTGTACGGCACCTGTTTGGGCCATATGCGACAGGCCCTGAACAATGGCCCTCCCTCATTCCTTCCCACACGCTATAGCACGCGGGACTGTTACCTGCATACGTTGCATGGGATGCAGGTATGCATCCATGCAACAAACTGAAACTCGCACTGATGGTACCATAACATTTGACTAAACGCTTCTCAGGCTTTCGTAAACTTTCTTTTTTTATAGGCAGGAAGAAAAATGATAATATTAAAGGCGAGAGTGTGCTTCTAAAAAAGCTGTATCCGTTTCTATATGTCGTCTTTTGTTTGACTCACATTCGTGGTCCACATTAGAAGCAAAGACGTAAAGAAGACTAGCGAGTTGAGAGAGTGAGCAAGACAAAAAGAAATAAAGGAAGATTAACCAGATGCACGCGGTTTGATATATTTTAGACGTTTAAGTTTGTGTGTAACAAACGTACATCGATAATAAGAAATGTTCACGTTTGTTATTATTTTTTCATCACATTTGCGCGCAATACATCTCGGATCACGAGGCGCTAACGCGCTTTTTGATCACCGCTTCCTTTGACCTCCTTCTGATGGGCGAAGGTTAGTTTATTGTTAGTTTGGCTAGCAGGTGGTATAGATATATAGAGAGAGTACAGATACGAGCGAAGAAGCGGGTCATGCGCCGCTTTTCTATTAGTTGCCGTGTTCATCCTTGCGTGTTGTGTATATAACAAAGGCAGTTTATTGCTGTTCAGTCGCATTTCCGTAGGCATGTTGGCCAATCGCGTGTGTCAGAGTGAATGCTCCAAAAGTGTTTTATTGGGACGTAGCTGTACGCTGCCCTTTTTGTACAGCTGTGATAATAATAATAATATTTGGGGTTTTACGTGCCAAAACCACTTTCTGATTATGAGGCACGCCGTAGTGGAGGACTCCGGAAATTTTGACCACCTGGGGTTCTTTAACGCTCACCTAAATCTAAGCACACGGGTGTTTTCGCATTTCGCCCCCATCGAAATACAGCCGCCGTGGCCGGGATTCGATCCCGCGACCTCGTGCTCAGCAGCCCAACACCATAGCCACTGAGCAACCACGGCGGGTCGTACAGTTGTGAGTTCCCAGTTCTAGAACGCTATCTCTCCCTCATATGCTGTAAATTGCGCGCACAATTGATTTCGCATTCCACAAAGCTTGTACATATGCAAGGCAGAATCATATGCTTTTAACGAGACACTGAGGAGAAAGATACCTTGAGCTGTATAAATAAATTATGCTCATACAGTACCAAAAAATTCTGTATTACAATAATACGAGGCTCGAGGAAATTAATGCAAAGATAGTTTTAAAAGGATACTATATCAGTCTAAACTGATTCACTGCTTCACTTTTGTGTCTCCTTGAAAGCAATCTATACACCCCCCCCCCCCCCACACACACAATTTGTTTAATTCAGGCGTTTCC
This sequence comes from Dermacentor variabilis, assembly GCF_050947875.1. NCBI lineage: Eukaryota > Metazoa > Arthropoda > Arachnida > Ixodida > Ixodidae > Dermacentor > Dermacentor variabilis. Next base: position 46,843,147 of record NC_134568.1, read on the forward strand.
TGCAAGAATTTTGAAATTGCAACTCAACCATCCCGCAGGAGGGCGCCCAAAATGGGCGGTCAGTGTCACTGGGAAGACGAGTAGCCGGCGTGAGATAGACCATCCGGGATGAGCGTTTTGCGGCCTGCAGCCTTCCTCGGGCAGCCGCGAGGCCAGCTTTTTTGAAGGGAACCGCACGGCTTCTCTGCATCGCTCGCGCTACCGGCTCCCCCCGCGCTTTTCCCACGAGAGAGTCGGTGAGACTTTTCGCCGGGGAACGGGACGGAAGCCCCGGTCTCGGCGGGCGACGCATGGGAGACCGCGCCGAGTTCCCAGCAAATTAGCGGCCGGCCGCGCGCGCGTCACGGGGGCGGTAGCCGCACTGGGGCACACACTTGCACTGACGACCAGCATTCCGTGCCTCCCTTCCGAGGAGGGGGCGCTGCTCGGCCCGCGGCTTGCCGCCACATGCGGATTGGCGCGGAGAAGAAGCTGCTGCCTTGGCTCAGCTGTACACTGCGGATGCGTGTGCCCCGGTGGTCCAGCGGTATAGGTCGCCTCGGGATCCGGAATCGCAAGATCCCTTCGTACAAGTGCGGTTTGTCGTTAGCCTGCGCCCTCGCTTCGCTACTGTCTCGTCAGATATTGTGTTAGTTCACAAGCTTATTCGCATGCAAGAGCGCTTCTCATATTTAAGAATGGCCAACGGGCAATCGTGCTTGACGACGAGACTGTAGCGACGGCATCGGCCGATGACAAGCCACTTTTATATCAACGTCAAGCTTTGAGATTCCCGATCACAGAATCGATTCGCAGTACTCATGTTCGGGCCCTTGCTCAACATTACTCCAACGCTCGCAGCAAGCAGATCGGGCGAGGACACTTGTTGCCCTGTGCGAATTACTCCGGTATTCCGACTGTTAACCCTTTATCGGGTTTGGTTCGGTGCCCAGGAATAGCTCTACTGACGGTCACGAAAGGCATTGGGCCATAAGCGCTCGCTTCCCTTAATAAAATTCGTAATTAACGCCCCTTTCAGTGTCGTTCATTCTTATCTTGTTTTGCGCTGTACAACCTCTCGTGCTGGTTGGCGCTTCCGCAGGTATCCCGCGTGTTGGGAACCGGTCTATCGGCCGGAGGAAGGCCGCCGTGGCCGTCGTTCCACGAAGCCATGGATCAAAAGGTCTGCCTGCATCAAAGGTCCGGCACGTTTGCAGCTCGATCGCCGCGTCGCTAAAGAACTGAGAATCAGCGGTGCACCTCTTTGCAGCCTGACTGTCTCGTTGGCCAGAGAAGCCAGATATGGTGCTTACGATCGATTTACAAGGAAGCAAAGCCGACGCGTCTCCGGCAGTCTACCGCGCTCTTCGTTTCCGTGCTCTCCTCCCCGCACCCCCACCCTCAGCGACATTACCAGAACATCCGCTTCACTTCGCGTTCGTCGTCGGACCACGAGGTTTCCGACACCGGCGACGACGGTGCGGCTAGACGAAAGTGTCGGCTGTCACCTCGGCGCCGAGGAAGGATGGCATAAAGGAGGAGGGGGGTCTCCTCTAACTCTTGGAGAGCGCGTATCTGGGATGGGAATCGGGCGCCGCGTGTGAAAAGGAGTCATCTCCGCGGTGGCGGCGGCGGCTCACGCAGCCAAGGCCGCGTGCAACGTTTCCCCCAAACGCGTCACCGTTTTCGTCACGCCATTTTCCTCGCTGTGTGAACGACGGGTGCATCGATAGACGCGCTACCCCCATTGTTCTCCCGTCTGTGAGAGGCGGCGGTGGAGAGAGGAGGGCCACAAAGGCGTGCGGCAGGAATATGCGAGCGCGAAACACTGCAGCGGAACCACCGAGCGACTAACTAAGCAGCGGCGGCGCGACTCCCACGAAATGCCACAATTGTGGCGGCGGCGGCAGTCGTAATTGCCTCACGCGCGCTCGCGCCTACATTCTTCTCCTTTTTTTTTTTCTGCTCCCACAATTTGCCCCGCTCTGCGGGCTCTGTTTCAGTGGGCAGCAACACGGCTTCTACGTCACACGAGACGTCGAGCGGCGTGCGAAATGGCCACGGTCGCTCCAGAGAACCGAGATTTTTCTCTTCTCGGTTTCTCATGAGTTGGAGCGTGCAACTGCAGGCTCGCTTCGCGTTGCGGATGTGCTGCGAGTGCGCGCAAAGCTCTTCCGCTGGCACACAAGGTCACAACGAACGACGTCAGTGTCCCCCAAAAAACAAAGGACGTTTTTTTTTTACCCCTTTCTCACTAGACAGCTAACTAGAATGCGCGGGAAGTTACACTAATGCAGCGTGAATTTCCGTCTAACGTGCGTTTAATGCGCCAGAAGAAAGTGAGGGGGATGATTATTGAAAAAGAAAGGCGAGTGGGTTTAACGATTAGGCATCATTAGTCATGGTCCGGAGTGACACTATATAGTAACACTTTAAAACTCTTATCAAAGACTACGTTGCACATACGCATGCAACGTAGTTACGTAGTGTTTAGCTGGAGGAAAGAAAAACGATTTTATCTTCACCCACTATTAATAGACGAGTGATTCATGTTTACGCTAGTTGCCGAATCTATATGTTTATGTGCGCTCGCGAGAGGAGGTCATGACACAAAGTCACCAGAATCGCAACTTTTAAGCGACTCCGCCATTGGCTTCGCCAAAGCAGTTCACGCGCGTCATGGGAATTGCTTCTTGCTCTTTTTTTCATATGTTGCTCACGTTACAAACGTTTATGAGCAGTCAAAGTGGCGTTCTGGCGGCCGGCCCAGAGACGAATTGTGGAAATTTTTCTAACCGCCAAAAACCTTCTTTCTGAAGATTATCTTCAGCGTTGTTTTATTTTCTTCTGAAATGCTTGAATCAGTGAAGCGAACCACTCTGGTCGACAACATAACGAGCACCGTATACTAGTACAGGAATGGGACTTTTCGGTGACGGGCCGAGTCGAGACGTGGAACTTTTCGAGCTTAAAAAAAAGAAAGAAATAAACTGAGCATCTACTGCTGCAGTGGCAGGCGGTCAGATCCTGGGAGAACCCGCCTAGAAGGTGGTAGCACATTATACTGTAGGTTGTGGTCGACGTGCCTCGGTGCCGTTTAAGTGCGGTCGTCGTTTCTCTCGACGAGCTAATGGCTTTCTCCAGGAGTGTGAATTTTCGCGAGCCTTTCTTCGATGGCCTCTTGGAAGTGTGGAAGTTGCTCCAGCGGTCGACCTCCGAGAGAGAGGCCGCACTGGTACAGGGCTTTGCAAAGCTGTCGCTCTGGATCATCCGAGGCAGTTTCACCGCCTGACGGACTCACCTCCTCGACCACCTCTCTTCCCCATCCCCCTTACGACGGCTGCCTTGGGCCAACCGAGCACTCAAGAGCCGTGCTACAGCTTCTGTCGGGGAAAAAAAAATCGCTTGCCGAAGTAAGCTAGCGCCGCAGGTTGTCCTTTTGAAGTCTTCCGCCGATCGTCGGGAACGAGCCAAGGGGCACCGCTGCTCAGCCGTCTCCACCCCTGCGACAGGTATCTTTGCTCCCCGCAATCTCTGCAGGAGGCAGCGCAGCTTGAGGGACGAGACGAGCAAATGATCCCTAATGGCGAGGGAGGCCTCCTCCACCTGACGCCGCCGGCGAGCACGCACCGGAGGGGTGGGGGGAAGCTTCTGTGCGCTGCTGCCGCGGCCGGCCCCCTCGCCAGTATCAATAAATAACCAGGAACCCCGCAAACCGGCCCGCCGAGCCTTTTGTCTATGTGGTCTGGCCGACTGTATAGAGCCGCGAATGTACATGCTCTCTCTCTCGCACGCAAACACATGTATACACGCACAGACACAAAATATCAGCTGATAGAAGGCAGAAGCCGTGCCCGGCGCCACTGCAACAAAAAGCAGGTGTCAGATTGGCGCCCCGCTCATCCTCTCCCCTTCTGAATGATCAGCGTTCTTTGAAGTTGCAGCCGTGGACTAAACGCTGCGTCAATCGAGCTGCAGGTGCACAAACCAGCGCCTGAGTGGCTCTTTTATTCACCTTTGTTTTTTTTTTTTCAGGACAGTACCACTACTTTAATCTTTTCTGTCGCTGATCTTCCGTTAGTCTTCATAGCCTATTGCGTTCATCATTACGAAATACTTCTAGTAAAGAGACCATTTTTCTTAGCAGTACGCACATCTAACGGCACAGATAGCTTCCAATTATACTTATATTGTACAAGCATCCCTACAAATTCGTTAAAAAAAGTTGAGGAGACATTCTACTCTGTGAAGGCGGACAACCAGCAAAGCTGTAGCATATCACATATGGCCGGACAAGGGTACACATATTAATTTTCATCAATTAGTAATGGTAGTGACGATTACTTTGTGATTACTATGATACGCACTCATTGGTTCGGTTACAACTTTAGACAGATTCTTGGCCAAAGTTCAACGTATACACGACCGTTGTTGAGCAGTTGAGTGACTTGGACTGGCGTGCCACTTCAATCAAAACTCTTCTAGCACAAACTGAGTGAACCATTTCGTGTCTGGTTTTGAAGTGTCCACATTAAAGTATTCAACGTTGATCACAGGGTAGTGTCAACGCGGCTGACTCATGCAAAGTGCATGGTCATGAACTTTTGGATATCACACTTGGCCGTACCTGGATATATATAGACAGTGGATATCACAATTCCGTATTTCGTTTGTATGGTACCGACATCCTCACAGTCGGTCGCATTGACCTCTTGGGAGTAAGGGTGTATGGTTTTACATGCATTTTGTGCTTTGCTTGTATGACAACGCCACCTGCTGGTGAGACCATGTGCTGTTGACGAACGATTCCAATATGCCCATCGACTTGAAACAACAGCTCTTTATTTATTTATTTATTTATTTATTTATTTATTTATTTATTTATTTATTATTATTCTAGGGGCGGAGTACTTGAAGCCTGCTTCACCTCCGCCGCGGGTCGGCCCGGTATTTTGCTATCTCCGAGATCGGCCCACGCCCACCATCTTTTATTGTTGCGGCACAAACACGAAAAGTACATGGAACCCTAGCCATATGCAGCTTCTTTGTAAAAAAGGAAAATGACATTGTGCGGTAATTCCCCCGAGTAGTTTTTGTTCCTCATATATATAGCTGTGCATATTTTCAGATGCGCTCGCTTTTTCGGCATCCTTTTTTCACTGTAGCGCATACGCAGACGTACGCATAATTAGCCATTTTGTTAGTTCTGCGCGTTTCTGAAACCGCCACTGTAATACATTCATAGAAATAGATGCATAGTTACATTGACCACCAACTTAGTTATAGTATTTTCGGATGACACAAAATTAAACGAGAATTAAGACTACTCCCATTATTTCTGCGTTGGTAAAAAAAAATCACCTCACGTCTTTTGCACCTCATAAAAGAGAAAGCGGACGTCTCTGCATTTATTTCACTCGACGCTAATGGTTCCACGTCCTAGCAGCACCTTGTCAGCTGCATGCATTTATTCACTACGCGAATTCCATGCGGAACCTCCGTGCAAGAGCGTGCAGCGCAGCTCGTTAGGATTCGAAGACAACACGCGGGCCGGCATTCCCGCGCAGCTGCAAGGCCGGCGCACTCTCGACAAAGTGAATCTTCACACAGACGCCTTCCTTCGGCCGTCACACGTGTGAAATAATACGGCTGCTATGCAAGCATAGGAAGCGATCGAAAAAAAAAAAAACACGCGGCACTTCCAGATGCGTGACCGGCACATTAAGCGGGTCCCGATCAAGTCCCGTATTGACAACGAAGTGCAGCGGCGAACCCTTTATCGTCCGCCAAACAGGATGAGTTTTGAGACGCGTCCGCGGGATCTTTTCTCGGCGTGTCCATGTAGGAAATAGCGTTAGGGAAAAAAAAGCGGTGAGCGGGAAAGACGGCAAAGGAATAACAAAAGCAACAGGGCGGCCAGTGTCGCTCGTGCGATGAGAACGCGCGTCTTCTGATCAAGCCAGCAGGTCACGCGCGTTGGCTCGCGGGGTGACACCACTGTCTGTGCGCGGCCGAAAAAAAAAAGGGGGGGGGAGTAAAAAAATGGCCTTGCAACTAGACTCGAAAATATCACTTCCAACAATAGGGGGGGGGGGGGGGGGGACTTTCTGATCTCGAAAAATATTCTCACGGCGTCCCTTACGTCGAGTGACCGGCGCGGGAGTCTGTATTTTCATCATAAGGTGAGTGCGTACGACGGCAAAGCCGCCGACCAACCGAGCGGTCCGCAGGGATGCTTTTCCGCCTGCCAGTACTGTCGAGCGGAGAACACCCAGGTGCGCCTGATCGCACGGCTGCCGCTCCTGAAATGTTCGGTGCCCGGCGACTGCGGCGTGGCCTCACCAATGCAATGCAGCCTACCGAAACGCGGACACATATGGTACTCTTGATAAACATCAAGGCCGTGTTGTCAATTTCTGGCCTAACCTTCATGTTCCTGATAGGTAAGACCAGGCGAACAAAGAATAAATAAATACGTAAATAAATAAACAAGTCGAGAAAAAATTGTCGTGAATGGCGACCTTTATAATCTCCAGGTCGAGCGAAGCTGGAAACCTCACTGCCGTTTGCACAAAGGGCGACATTAACGTCTGAATTACTATTAGGCACTATGCCGTTCAGTTTCTGCGGGACAACATGCCCTCTCTAAAGGCTTCGGTTTCGTGGCTCTAACCCGGTCTTTGCCTCTCGCAGTTCGGGCATCTAGCACGTAGTTGCCCGCTTGTGGGAACGCGTGTCACTTTTATCCGGACGATCGCATGCGAGATGTGACCACCGATCGCGTCGCGCATCGTCTGTATCATCTTCGGGTCGCTCTCGGGCTGCGACCCAAAGCCCTGCGCACGGGGGCCATCGGCGACGACGTCCGCGGAAAGGGGGACGTCCCGCGTGCCGGTGAAATCCGTGACCCAGTGCGGCGGCGGCGACTCCAAGGTCAAGATGCGGATCGAGCGTGTCGCCTCGACGCGCAGAGGGCACCGGCGGGGTTCCCGAGGTTGGGTCAGCGCACATTGTTGGTGCGCCATGCGTGCCGGCGCCATCGGCGGCCCTAATGACGGGGTCGCGACCCAGCGGGCGCGCTGGCGATGGCCCGCATACCGACGCGGCTCTTTTCCCCGCTGGTCCGAATATGGGTGCGTCTCGCGTGTGAAAGGGCCGCGGCGAAAAGAGGGACTGCAACCACCGTGGGAATCCGCGCGCGTCCACCGCACGCGCGGGCTGTCGTCGCTGCTATTCGCTGTGCGCGGCGCTCAGCCACGGACGAAGGGGGCAGCAACGGACTTTTCTGACTTTTTTTTTTTCTTGCCGCGCGGCTTGTTGGACCGCTGGTTAGCTCATGCACGGCTGCTCGAACCAGTGGTCGCGTTGTTAGATATGACAACGCCCACTCCACACCTGAATGCTTCTATTGCCAGTCCCAAGTACTTGTAACTGAACTCTTCCATTCCATCATCCCTGATATGTAAGGCAGGTTTGCAAGCGTTATTTATTTATTTATTTATTTATTTATTTATTTATTTACTTCAGTTGATTCATTAATTTCTAGCAGTTAAGGATAGCGTCAATTTCGCATTCATGGTGAATTTTATGGACCATGATAACATACCCGAGAGGGGCTCACAATAATGCTCACGATAGGTTCAAGAAAGAGTTCCTTACTTCGTTCCTTCTTTCGCACATGAACGTCGAGAACAAGCGATAATAATGACAGATGGTGAACGAAGAGAAGAAGGTGACAATAGTTGTTTCAATGTGCAACGCTGTCCAATTCCAAGTTCGGGATCGCTCGTGTGATGTGTACGCGCGTATGTGTGTCTGTTCTCGAGCAGAACAGTGACTACATTCAAGGAACAGTTTCTCTGTTTTCCATTAATTGTCGTGAATGTGACGGGCCGTAAACCACAGAGCATATATTTTATTAGCCGCAGAGGTGCCATTTTATTTTGGGATGTGCTTCAACGAACTCTTAAAAAATAGTTTTGATCTAAATCTGCATGCCGTGCGACATATGACGCCAACTAGTTGGGATACTGCACCGTTTACCGTTTTTTTTTTTACTTGCAGGAACACACAGCTTCTGAAGCAGACGCTCATGTTCGACAGAAGTGTCGAACCAATTATTAGTTAAACGATGCATTTCAGTCAAATTATTACCCCCCTTTATCGATGTGCATGGTCAGAGTGAATTTAGTTCAGGCTGGTATCTCATTTTGGTGCATTTATTCTTGCCAACTTTTCAGCCCTAATTACGTAAAAGGGAACCGTAGGCAGCGTATTCTATGGCTGAGGAGCGAAATTTACGGTGCTCTTTTTTATGCGTTTTAGCCATTGTGGAAGTGAAATAGAGTGCAACGAGCATAGTGGATAGAATGCAGACCCTGAATCCGCCGGGCCATTTGTTCAATACCTGCTCGGGTGTGGATATTTAGGTTCTGAACAAAAAGGATGATGATGAACGACGGAACATTTTACTGCTATTCGCAGTAAAATTTCTCGGCGCACAATAGATTTGTGTCCACTCAAGAGCGTGACTTGCGGGTGGGATGTCCTGTACCCTTCGGAGCGGTCATTTTGTGTCGACAACGATCGAATCGAGTTATGACTTATGCTGTTTGTTTATATCCTGATGTTTGATTTACTCTCCTATGCCTTTGTCGTGTCTTTCCAGGCTCTTTTGTCCATCCAATATCTCTGTTACATTTGCCTCCTATGTGCCCGGGTGACCACCGATAGGTCAGTGATACAGTTACGATGCTCGTGGCATTTCAGTTCACTTTATAATGGATACAATAAACTACTACTACTGTTATTATCACTATACTACTACTACTACTACTACTGCCGCTAGAAACTGCCCTTCGGGTACGCATGATTAACGTGTCAGCGGCGTCGAGTGTGCGCGGACCAAATAGCGTTGTTACACCGCGACGCGTTGAGGCACTTGTGGACGCAGGAAGCACGCGAGAGAGCCACGTGAACCCAAGCTAACAGCGTCGTTTTATAGAACCATTCTCGTCGATATTCGTCCCTATATATCCGACCACGTTACCCAGCCATTAAGGAATCGCCGAGCAGCTCGTTGACTTTTGACCGGTCTAGCTGGCGCCCTCAATACGCGGTCGCCTCGCAGGTCAACAGGAAAGGTGACCCGAGTCCTTGCGGGGTCATAACCTTCCAGCGCCGGACCCGGTCGCGGAAACTCGGGGCCGGTCGCGCGACCAAAAAGAGGCCGGGCTGAGACCCCCTCCCTACACTGCCATGTCTCTGGAGGAAGGGGCCCGCCGCGGCTGACTTCCGGTACTGGGTCGCCTCCTTCGTGATCGCTCGGAGTGGGGAGGACCACGGCCAAGCTTCGAGCACTCGGAAGCGCAAACAAGGTAGCCGGGGCCTTCCAAGCCTGCTTTCGCGAGCCGCCGTATCCGCCTCGGGGTTTCCGCGCTGCCCTTCTCGCGGTTGTACTTTCTCTCGTCTCTTCCTGCTCCCGAACTTCTACCCGTTTCTTTTCTTGTCTGTTTCTCCCCCGCCCCCGAAGAAAACTGCAACTTCGTTCCTCTTCTCACTCCTTCTCTCTTTCGATGTCAAGTTGCGAGGCAGTTTTTGTACGCGGTTTCACACGAGAGTGTCGCCAGTAGTAGAGCAGAATTATATTACGTGAGCAAGAGAGAAAAAATAGGAAACGCGATTCATCCAGTTTGTCTGTCGCTCTACGCTGTCAGGAACGTGTAAAGGAGTACTGAGAGCTCGGCAAATGAACGGACGGCGAGAAACAGTGCTGCGACATGAGGCAGTGGGCTTTGGCTAAAACAATTCACAAGGTCGTTCGTGAGGCGATGGTCAGCACACTTGAGATATGAAAACAAACGCAACAGTGCCTTTTCCCGTAAGTGAACAATACAAATTTAATGGAAATAAAAGTAATCTTTCGCGGTGCCAGAAAAGAAAAAGGAATGACCCAGATATTTAGGTCGATTCGTGGATATCTTATTAAAGCTGCCTGAATATAGCTTGTCGCATGATGTCACCAAGAAAGTAAACTTTGTCATCCAATTTTATTAATTTCCTATATTTCCGCAAATTGTGAAAAAAAAGATGGCCTTACATTTTATTGCTATACTTGACATAATCTTGCTTTGTCTCTCAAATGCAACAACTTTAATTAAATCGTCTCAGTAGCTCTCTAATGCGAGCATTTTTGGCTTTCACATGCGTATTTGAACAGGGAAATGAGAGTTCGCCCCAAGCTAAATACTCCTCTCAAGAGACGTAGTCGTATACTTTTACACTGCTCCATCTTAAAGCTTTCCTTATCAACATTTATTTAGGCAGCAACTAGTCAAGATAAAACCTCTGCTAAAGAAAAGCAAGTGCACTGAAATACACCCTAACGCCTTTCCGCAGACACACTAGCATTGAACGAAAACTTCCCTAGCTGCTCTGGTCAATTAGTAAATGTCCTTTCTTATCACTCCAGCTTCTCTGAGAAAAAAAATGGTGAAGCTATCATTTATGCTTTGCCCAGACAACGCATGATTCATTACCATGACACGAACGGTGTTTAACATACATACATACATACATACATACATACATACATACATACATACATACATACATACATACATACATACATACATACATACATACATACATACATACATACATACATACATACATACATACATACATACATACATACATACATACATACAGGCATGCATGCATGCATGCATGCATGCATGGTGTCCCAACTATCATGCACCAAGATTTAAATATACGCAAATTCCATGTACCTGAACAGAACCAAGGCAATGTTGTTTACCGTCGTTTGGAGATACTCAAGCTATTTTTTGCATTGCGCCTAATCACAATTAGTTTTAATTAATTAATGAACTTCTCAAATATTATAATTAAATGAAGTGTCAATGAGAAAATTGTAGAGGGACATGAAAAGCTCCCGATGCAGCTTTCTGTCACTCAATACGTGCTACACAACACTGTTTTTCCGAGCTTGAAAGGAGCCCGCGAATACACGCAAAGTGCCTCGAGCGGCAAGTCGCGCGGCAATTTTGTGTGTATTCGCGGGCTTCTTTCACGCACTGAAAAACACTTTTATGTAGCATGCATTGAGCAACAGAAAGCTGCATTGGGAGCTTTTCATGTCCCTCTACAATTTTCTCATTGAGATTTTTATCTAATTGCAATGTTTGAGAAGTTGCTTAATTAATTAAGACTCATTATGTAATTAGGCGGTGTTTGGGATCGCACCGCTGGTACGATCTGTTGGGAACTCGGCGCTGACGCCCGTGGTTGTACCTGGGTCGCAAGCCCCAAGGGTAGCGTTGGCCTGGCGGCCTGGGGTACAACTGGAAGCATCCGAAGGTCCCGGCAAAGCATGAGTCGACTGGTAACAACAAAACAACTTGTTTATTTTAACATCGCAAAGAGTTGGCGGTCAGGTTGACCGAAGTAGAGAGACGGGAGAGCACTTTACTCAACAGAAGAAATCGGAGCCCTCCTTTTGGCGTCCGGGGGCAGCTGTTTTTATACTCTCGCAGTTGAGGGCAAGAAGGAACCCCTCAAAAGACGAGCACGTGAATGTACAATGGGCTAATGGTGACGCACACTGTCGTAGCGCTGCCGTAGCACCATGTCGAGCACGATCTCGTAGCACCCTGTTGTAGCGCTGCCGTAGCACCATGTCGAGCACGATCTCGTAGCACCCTGTCGTAGCGCTGCCGGTCGGGCACAATGACTATAATGAGAGGATGATCCCGGCTTTCGCATCGCCTGGTTCGGGCACAATGACTGGAATGAGAGGGTGATCCTTTGCGGTCGCATCGCCGCAGTCGCGCCTGGAAACACCTGCCGATGAGCGTTGCGGCGACGACGATCGGGCCAAAATGTCTGCCGCCCCGCCGCAGTCGCGCCGGCAAAACCACGTGTCGCAGGCGAAACGCAACAGACCGCCCCGCCGGGGGAAGGAGATCCCGATGGACAGGGGACTGCATCCGCTGTCCGGAGGGATGTCGCTCGATGATGCTCATAACCGAAGTCGGGCGTCCCTCGACGTTTCTTGAGCGCAGCGCACAGAGAAGGCCTCGTTCTCTCGTTCAGGTTCGCACGGGACACTGCAAAGTGACTTCGGGAGAGTTCACATTTTTGTTCTCGTTCCCGGCAAGCGTTAGAACTACGCTGAAACTCAACCGCTCAGTCAGCAAGCACGGCACAACCCTCACTAAGCCCTGCCAGGCTCTTTCCCCTTTTTATACCACTGCCTAGTTCCTTACAGTAGTCTAGCATCACTCAGAACGCGTCCACAAATTGAAAAATTGCACTAGAAAGCATATCATCACTTTGAAACACTAAACAAAAGCAATATGTTAAAAAAAATCCTGCCTCAGGAAGAAAAACATCAGTAACAAACAATTTTGAGGCTGATTCCTACGTTAGGGGCTTCGACTTAAGCCATCGGCGTTACCGTTGAGACTCCCCTTTTTGTAACGCACCTCAAAGGAATATTGTTGTAAAGCGAGGCTCCAGCGCAGGAGGCGGCCATTTTTGGGAGAGATGGTCTGCAGCCATTGGAGAGGGCAGTGATCCGTCTCAATGATAAACCTCGAGCCGGCTAGATAGCATGACAATTTCTGAACGGCCCACACGAGACACGCACACTCTTTCTCGGTGGCGCTATACGCCTGCTCACGACTGGACAGCTTACGACTAGCATACAGGACGGGGTGTTCTACTCCTCCCTTTTCCCGTTGGCACAGTACAACGCCCATGCCTCGCTCACTAGCATCGCACCGAACAATGAACGCTTTTGTATAGTCTGGCGATCGTAGCACAGGCTGGTTTGTTAGGGCACTCTTTAGGGCGCTAAAAGCTCTTTCCTTTGTCTCGTCCCAGACGACTGTTTGAGGCTCTGTTTTTCTTAGAGCATCCGTCAGGGGAGCCGCGATATCAGAGTACCTAGGGATGTACCTCTGATAGTAGCCGGCGACACCCAAGAACGACCGAATATCGGTCTTGGTGCGCGGTTGCGGAAAGTCTCGCACAGCGGCCACTTTTATTTCAGAGGGGCGGCGACGACCCTGACCAATCACGTGACCGAGGTAGACAACCTCGGCCTGTGCTAACTGGCACTTAGGAGCCTTGACTGTCAAGCCCGCTTCGCGCAGGCGGGTTAGCACTGCCCGCAAGTGTGCCATATGCTCAGACCAGGATGCGGAGAATATCGCTACGTCGTCTAGATACGGTAAAGCGAATTCTTGCTGTCCCCGCAACACTTTATCCATGAGACTTGAAAAACAGTATGGCGCGTTCTTCAAACCAAAACTCAACACTTTAGGACGGAATGTTCCCATTGGTGAAATGAACGCCGCATACCTACTAGCCTCTTCTGTAAGTGGAACCTGCCAATAACCCCTGACAAGATCTAGGGTGGAAATAAACTGAGCGCTACTAACTTTCTCAAGGCGCTCCTCGATGTTAGGGATCGGATAAATTTGATCCTTAGTGATGGAATTAAGCCTGCGGTAGTCGACGCAAGGACGAGGTTCCTTGCCCGGTACCTCAACTAAAATCAAAGGGGAGGTATAATCACTCTCACCTGCCTCAATAACACCGAGCTGTAGCATTTTCTTTACCTCAGCCTCCATAATATCGCTCTGGCGGGGTGACACCCGATACGCCTTGGATCGTACTGGCTCTGTGGAGGTAAGTTCTATATCATGAGTAAGTACAGAAGTCCTACCAGGCCTCTCAGAGAACAGACCTTGAAACTCTTGTAATAGCTGGTGTAGTTCGGTTTTCTGCTCGGGCGACAGCGGTGCTTTACTGATAAGGTCACTAATGACTTGACCGGTGTCTTCCCTGTTCGTCACTGAGCCTAGTCCCGGAAGCTCGACCGGAAGCTCTTCAGGAACGTTTACCATCATGCACACCACTGCTTCCCTTTGTCTATAAGGTTTGAGCAGATTACAGTGGTAAACTTGCTGTGCTTTCCGCTTTCCTGGCAGACTTACCACGTAGTTAACGTCCGACAGTTTCTGAACAATTCGTGCTGGGCCCTCCCACTGCACGTCTAGTTTGTTGTTTAGCGATGTGCGCAATATCATGACCTCATCGCCAACCTCAAAACGACGGGCCCTGGCTGTCCGATCATAATAAACCTTGGCCCTCTGCTGGGCCTTTGTCATTGCTTCACCTGACAACTCCTGTGCCCTTCTTAAGCGTTCGAGGAGCTTAAGCACGTACTCCACCACGACTGGGTCGTCGCCCCTACCTTCCCACGATTCTCGAAGCATGCGAAGCGGAGATCGAAGCGAGCGACCGTACACCAGTTCAGCTGGCGAAAACCCCGTAGCCGCATGCGGCGCGGTCCTTAAAGCAAACATCACCCCAGGCAGACACAGCTCCCAGTCAGTTCGATGTTCAAAACACAACGCTCTCAACACGCGCTTCATGACGGAGTGGAGCTTCTCAACGGAATTCGACTGTGGGTGGTACACTGAGCTGTGTAACAGCTTTACCCCACACCTTTCGAGAAAAGTTGTCGTCAAAGCGCTAGTAAACACTGTGCCCTGATCTGATTGGATTTCCGCAGGGAAACCAACTCGCGCAAATATGGACAGTAGTGCATTAACTATCTCAACTGAGCTGAGTTCTTTAAGCGGCACTGCTTCAGGGAACTTTGTCGCTGGGCAGATCACAGTCAAAATGTGTCTGTACCCCGTGGCTGTTACCGGCAGAGGTCCCACAGTATCAATAACGAGCCGTCTAAAAGGCTCCGTAATGATAGGTACCAATTTCAACGGCGCCCTCGATTTGTCCCCTGGTTTGCCCACCCGCTGACAAGTGTCACATGTCCTCACGAAATGGTCTGCGTCCCGAAAACACCCTGGCCAATAGTACTCTTGCAAGAGACGGTCCTTAGTTTTCTTAACTCCAAGGTGTCCGGACCACGAACCCCCGTGTGACAAGCGCAACAGATCCTGACGATAGCATTGAGGCACGATCAGCTGATCGAACTCCACTCCTCTGCGGTCTAGATACTTCCGGTACAGGACTCCACCTCTTTCCACAAAACGCGCAGTTTTCCTGGCGATACCTTCTTTGACATTGCAGCGCACGTTTTCCAGGCTGCCATCCTTTTTTTGCTCGGCTATCAAAGCCGTCCGGCTGACTTTTAGCAACCTATCAAGTCCGTCTGACATAGGCGCGATGAGCAAATCAGTAGATAGCTCTTCTAACTTTCCCGCGTCGGGCGTTTCCTCTCCAGTATCTGGCGCCTTTAACGTTACAGACTCAAGTTTATTCAGTTCGGGCGTGCTCGGAATATCAGCTTGCTGCGCCTCTGACCCTTTTTCGTTGTTTGATAACGTCGGCCCCGCAACTACCGCCTTTGCAGCGAGCTCCCGAACCTTCGATCTGGTTAAGGCCTGAACACTAGCTTCACCAAACAAAAGCCCCTTCTCGCGCAGGAGGTGATCGGACCTGTTTGAAAATAGGTACGGGTACTGGGGGGGCAGCATAGATGACACTGCCGCCTCCGTCTCAAGCGCTCCGAAAGGTCCTTCAATAAGCACTTTTGCTACCGGCAGACACACGCTATGAGCTTCCACGGCTTGCTTGATCCACGCGCACTCGCCCGTGAACATATGGGGTTCTACGTAAGACGGGTGAACTACATCCATCGTAGCTGCGGAATCGCGAAGCACTCGGCACTCTTTCCCGTTCACGAGGAGGTCTCGCATGTAAGGCTCGAGAAGCTTCATGTTCTCGTCAGTGCTGCATAATGAAAAAAACACAACTTTTGGTGTTGTTTCCGGACACTGCGCCGAAAAGTGACCCGGCTTCTGGCACGTATAACACACGCGCGCTTGCCTCATCTCGAACCGCTTTCTGCGTTCGGCTTCGGCTGCCGCCGTCTCTTTACGTTTGGTCGGACTGCTTTCACTCGCATCCTCACTACGCGTGTCCCCCTTTAATCTCATGGGCGTGAACCTCGGCCTCTCAAACTTCGAGCCAAATTCACCCTTTTGACCGTCCTTAGCTCCGCGAGCCCGACGCGTCACAAACTCCTCGGCTAGCTCAGCGGCTTTAGCCACCGTACAAACGTCTGGCCTATCCAAGACCCAGTATCTCACGTTCTCAGGTAACCGACTATAAAACTGTTCTAGCCCGAAACACTGCAGAACTTTATCGTGGTCACCGAACGCTTTCTCTTCTTTGAGCCACTCCTGCATGTTTGACATAAGCCTATACGCAAACTCTGTATATGACTCACTTCTGCCTTTCTCATTTTCCCGAAACTTCCGACGGAACGCCTCCGCAGACAGCCGGTACTTTTTTAGAAGACTCGATTTCACTGTGTCGAAATCCTCTGCCTCCTCTCTATCCAAGCGAGCGACTACGTCGGCCGCCTCGCCGGGTAACAAAGTGAGCAAGCGCTGTGGCCACGTTTCCCGAGAGAACCCCTGCTTCTCGCACGTTCGCTCAAAGTTAACCAGGAACAAACCAATGTCCTCTCCAAGCTTAAACGGCCGCATCAGGTCAGTCATTTTGAACAATACGCGTTCTCCTGCACCGTGTGCCTGACTTCCATTACGAGCGCGTTCCATCTCTACCTCAAGACGCTTCATTTCCAAAGCGTGTTGACGGTCACGCTCTTGTTGCTCTCGCTCTTTCTGTTCTTTACGTTCACGCTCTTCTTTTTCTTTCTGTTCTTTAAGTTCGCGCTCTTCTTTTTCTTTTTGCTCTTTAAGTTCGCGCTCCTGTCTTTTTGCAGTCTCCCTCTCCTCCATGGTCTCAAGGCATTCCGACAGCTCGTCATCCTCAGCCTCTAACTCAAGAATAGCCTTTAGCAGTTCAGGTTTTCTTAGTTTGTCTGAGACATCCAGACCCAACTCTCTTGCAAGCTCCAACAATTTCGGTTTGCGCAACGACTTCAAATCCATGGCTGCTCTGAATGCTGCTTTCTCTACTGCTTACTATTGTCTTGCCGCAAACTAACCCGGCAGCAACGACAACCACAATTACCAGCTCTGCTTCTGACACTAACAAAAAGCCTGGCAAAGCTCAGAAGAAGAAAGTCCCGCACTCACCAAACCTCGCAGCCAAGAGTCCAGCGCAGTCGTTCCGCTGCAGGTAACCAGTCATCACACAGGGCTCGTTGCACTGCTCCCGGATCGTCGATGAGCTGCTCAGCATACAGTCAACTGCATCTCTTCGCTGCTGGCCTCCGTTGTCGCGATCTCACCGCTGGCAGACAGTTGTTTGAAGTCGGAGGCGATCTCACCGCTGCCAACCAGATGTTTGGGATCGCACCGCTGGTAGGATCTGTTGGGAACTCGGCGCTGACGCCCGTGGTTGTACCTGGGTCGCAAGCCCCAAGGGTAGCGTTGGCCTGGCGGCCTGGGGTACAACTGGAAGCATCCGAAGGTCCCGGCAAAGCATGAGTCGACTGGTAACAACAAAACAACTTGTTTATTTTAACATCGCAAAGAGTTGGCGGTCAGGTTGACCGAAGTAGAGAGACGGGAGAGCACTTTACTCAACAGAAGAAATCGGAGCCCTCCTTTTGGCGTCCGGGGGCAGCTGTTTTTATACTCTCGCAGTTGAGGGCAAGAAGGAACCCCTCAAAAGACGAGCACGTGAATGTACAATGGGCTAATGGTGACGCACACTGTCGTAGCGCTGCCGTAGCACCATGTCGAGCACGATCTCGTAGCACCCTGTTGTAGCGCTGCCGTAGCACCATGTCGAGCACGATCTCGTAGCACCCTGTCGTAGCGCTGCCGGTCGGGCACAATGACTATTATGAGAGGATGATCCCGGCTTTCGCATCGCCTGGTTCGGGCACAATGACTGGAATGAGAGGGTGATCCTTTGCGGTCGCATCGCCGCAGTCGCGCCTGGAAACACCTGCCGATGAGCGTTGCGGCGACGACGATCGGGCCAAAATGTCTGCCGCCCCGCCGCAGTCGCGCCGGCAAAACCACGTGTCGCAGGCGAAACGCAACAGCGGAATGCAAAAAATAGGCTGAGTAACTCCAAGCGACGGTAAACAACATTGCCTTGGTTCTGTCCATCTAGGTGGCGTGGCATGTGGCATGTGGAAGCGCTACGTGGCATGTGGAAGCGCTCAGGAGAATTATGAGCGCTTTTTTTTTCTTGCTTTCTTTTTAATCTAATGCCCGTTCAAAAGGAAACGGCTTGCAATTGTTCTAATCCAAGTGAAATTGTGCCACGCGTTTCTGCGGAAATCGGAGATACGCGAATGTACGAGGGATGGTTCGAAAGTAAGTTTCGTCATGATATTATTTTTTTTTATATAAGAAGGTGGGCACATCAGGTGAAACAAACAATCCCCATAAGAATCCACGCCCGTTCCTGGTTCAATGACGGAAGGAGCGTCAGCGGAGGATGAACGACACATGCGCAGAGGGCCGAAGAAGAGAGAGTAGGCGGCAGCAGACTGGCATGCCTGAAATTATTCGAGTACAAATAACGATGGCAGCCAGACGTATGCTGACAAGGTGGTCGCCAATGGAAGTGCGTGCTGTTATCCGGTATGAATGGTCGCGTGGGGCTGTGCCCGTCGTCGATGAACGCTGACAGGTCGCGTATGGTGAAGAGGTCATGTCTCAGGCCTTGCATCGCAGGGCACCGAGTTTCACCAGGGTGGTTTCTTGAACTGATCGCACGCTACGACAAATGTCTCAATGTCAATGTCGATGGCGACTATGTGGAAAAATAATGCAAGGTGTATACCTTATGATGCTGTAGTGCATTTTTCTTTTTTTTTGCAATAAAGTTTCAGTGTGAAAATAACTGACGAAACTTACTTTTGGAACGTCCCTCGTATATTTTACTTAAAGCCCGTTTGAGTCCGAATGAACCGCCTCACAAAGCTCTGAACCGGTTCGAATCCCTTTAAGCTTTTCACCAGATCTGAACCTAAACGTAACCGATAAGCACGAATCCTGGCCCGAACGATGTCACCATGATGGAGAAAGTTCCAGCTGGCGCACATTGCTTACGTAGAACAGTGGCATGACTATATAGGCTTCGTGTACGCGCCCCCTGGTAAGCTGGTCCAACGTACAAGTTGGAATCTACGTGAAGCGAAGCTTTAGTCAAGTGGTTTATTAAATCCTTTGCAATTAACGGCGATGCCTACAGTTGCTTACTTTCACCTTAATGCAAGGCGTAATCTCACACGCTGTTTATCTTTGTTCGACCACGAAGGTCACAAATTTAAGCTCATGGATATTTTTTTTAAGTTTTTGCACTACACCGCTCACAAGTCGTGCCAAAATGCAAACACCAAATCAGGCCGGGATGCACAGTGTGAGATGTCTACGCAGTGATGACGCGAGGACGAAGGTAATGTATGATGTTTGTCGAGGAAAGAATGGTGAGGACAGGTGCATGCACCGAGAAGTACGACAGACACTTAGCTACGTTTAAGGATGGCTTCTGTTCCACTTGTGCCGCAGATGCACATAGCCATTCTAGAGGATTAGCCAAGAATGCGCACACAACCAGGAGCACATCTGGAAGGTCTGAATGAAAGAAAATCAAGTAATCAAATAATCCGCGTTCAGCATAATGCGCTATTCCATTCAGAGGTGAATGTGTGTTAGAGATACCTCTGAGTCGACATTATATATTCAGGTTTCTTTGTGGTATTTCTTTTTTTTAATTATTACCTAGAACAGATGTTCGCTTACTGGGACTCCTTTTGCGGTTATATAAGCCCGTTTGCTAAAACTTGCACTCGGCGAACGCATAACATTCGTATAGTATGTATCCACATATACTATACCTTCCTTGGCATCTAGCAGCAGCCACGCCAAACCAGGGAGGGCAGGCAAAGAAGGCTTCGCTTTAAAGGAAACGCCGCTGTGGACGGAGACTGTCGGTGTTGTGTCGGTGCCTCCCGCTCAAGTGCAGTGCTTTTTTTTTTCTTTTTGCATTGACGCGTCAAGTTTTCAAAACAAGCCGTAGTGCTAGTGTTACCGATTCACTGGAAAGCGTCAAGATGTAGCGTCGTTTTATTTTGTTACCAGCTTACCGTAAAACACACGCTTAGAATAATATGGAAGCGAATAACCAATGCATTCTTTTCGTCTCAACGCAACCTGCGCGCACAGGTTTGATGCAGTGACTGAAAAAAAGAAACAGACAGACGACGGAAGATTCTAGGAATGAAGACAGCTTCTTTTCCCTCCCGAAATTACCGGTAGCGCCCGTTCGCGCAGGATGTGGCTGCTGGCACGCCTGTGGCTCTGACCAGTGGCCACAGGTGCCCAGCCCCTCCTGTGTTTCTTTCCCACGTCCCGCTGCGGCATCCTTGCCGGCTCGCTTAGCCTAATCGGCACTCGCATCAGCAGGGCCGAAACCTACGAGCGAACGCGTTCGCAATCCCACAAACCGACGACCGGCTTGACACAGACTCGCTTCCCGCGGCATTCAGCCCCCCACTGGCCTCCCCTTCTTCTCGCTGCATTCTCCAGGGAAAAAAAGAAACAAGGAGGAGGCGCGAGGGGCACGCAAACGGGGACGAGCGACAAACAAGCAGGAAGAGGAGAAGGGCCGCAAAACTGGCGGCGCCGCCGAACGACCGACGCTTTCCCCCGTTGCGAGAAAACGGGTGGGAAGGAGGGTGAGATGAGGGGGTCGGAAACGCTCTTTAAAAAACGGGAAGGTCGGGCTTTCCCTCGTTTCCGACCCGAATTCCCTTGTTGTGCGCCGCCGCCCCGGGTGGGGCCAACGGACAAGGCGTCCATGGGAAAACTCACCGCGCCGCGTCCCCCTTTCGGGCCGCCTCTCCAAGCGCAGCAACTCGCGCGGGTCAGCGAACGGCTCGCCTCCCCGTTTTGCCTCCACCACTTTTCTGCTTCTTTCTTTTTGTTCCTCTTTCCCGTCACTTCCTTCGCGAGAGCCCAGATCTCTCTGCTTGACGGAGGCGTCGCTAGAGTGGCCACGGCTACCAGGGAAAGAGAGCACGATGAGCAGCCCCACACCATGTCAGTCGCTAAACACCGTGGCAGACGAGCATCGTGGCAGACGAGCAGAAGGGGCGCCTCCTTGTCTAAATGACGGTGCACTCGGGCTCACGCGAAAGGGGCCCCTGGTTTGTCGTGACGTAGGGCGCGTTTATCCATGCGCTTAGGAGGTGGAGGAAGGGAGCCGGTTTATTCTAGTTCTTGTCCGCGGAATTTGTGGCATGAGATTTCGGAATGCGTTGCGACGAGCCTTTTACTTTGAATTGCGTATTCTAAATCCGTCTGTTTGCTTATGTAATGAACCGCCTATTATAGGCGGAAAGTTTTCATTTTCCCGGGGGGGTGGGAGAGGGGGAGGAAACGACTAGCTTTCCCAACCCATATATATATATATATATATATATATATATATATATATAGTGATCATTATTCATACGCTTTATATTCTCACCTGTACTTACTAATCATCGCCGTTTTGGGGCCTGGTGGTGGAGCTTTCACTCGGGCGAATAAAGATGACACTGGTTGCCCCTAAACCTTGAAGAAGAACCACGATTCTTAACAATATTTTCATCACACGTCTAAATTACAGTTCTAGTCTCACGCTCCACAATTTAAATCTAGTTTGGCTTTGCTTCTAAGCATACGAAAAACCGCCTGCTTCTTGGCCAATCCCCCATAGTGGGTATGCGCCACTGTCTGGGACACAAGACAAGACAAGAACCACGATTAGCTTAGCCGCGGAAGAAGCCAGCAAGAAGAAGCGCGCTGACGTGGCCGGGTGCCTGAGCTCCCGAACACTGGTTCTGGTCAAGTAGCTGGCGATTTTCTTTTAATCTGTAGATTTTACGTAATTGTTTTTGACCTTTTGTTTCAATATCTGTTAACCTGCCAGAGTAATTTCCTATTTCTTTGCAATGTCACTCTCATCGCCAGGCTAGGAGGCTTCCTCCTGTTCGGCTTCTGTTCCTAACTCTGATTTGCCGGTGGAGCTTTTCTTACGCAGTGGGACGAGCAACGCACCTGTGGCTTTGGTTCCGAGTGATGGCGGAGTGATTCGCATGAAGAATCCCAAGGCAATTCAAACCGAACTCGGGATGGCCTCGGCCAATTTTCAACATATCGCCGTGGTGCGACAGTTTGGTCGAGGGTGTATTCTTTGCTGCTCGTAAGACCAGGCTTGAGTTCAAGATTTACTGAAGTGTGGTGTTTTTGTGACACATCCGGTGAGCAGTTTCATTCCTCATCACCTTGCATGTACCAAAGGCCTAGTCCGCAGTGTCAACATAAGTCGACGTCCGGCAGAAATTTTGGAAATGTTTTCAGCGGCAGGCGTGATTTCTGTGTATTGTTGCAGCCGTGTCGTTGATAATAAGCGCATGTCCACAGAAACAGTCATAGCTACTTTTGCTGGAATGAACCGCCCATCGGATATCAAGGCATGGCCACTTCTATACCGAGTTGAGCCTCTATCACCTCGTGTCCTTCACTGTCTAAAGTGCTGGCGGTTTGGGCACTCCACAAAAGGATAAAAGGCTGCAGGTCTAACACACGATGCCGAACTTGTGGAGAAGCCATCATTCAAATGACTGTTCTTCCCGAAATGAGTCCTGCTGCCTTTGCAGTGGTCCCCACCCCGCAGATGAACCTAATTGCCCTGCAAGGTCAAAAGAAGTGCAAATCTTCGAAATAATTGATAGACGTCGATGCTCTCGTCGTGAGGCCATTGGAGAAATTCAGAGCAGGACTGAAGGGTATGCTGGTATAACGGCCAGTCAAACACGGTGTATGGAAAACTCAATCTCTGAGGCCGTGGGAGCTTCCGTAGAAAAGGCGTTGTAGAAAGCAACGGAGCGCATCATGATAAATCTCACCGACTCCCTTGTTCAGGTGCTGTCCTCACAACTAACTCCCTGGTTTCAACTAACTAATAAAGCCAATATTGAGGATCCGGTGTCGGGTCTACCGCGGAGTTCACTTATTGAAATATCAACCCCGCAGCCATTCTCAAGTAACGATTCACCAAAGCCATCAACTTCTGAGAAAGTCGACCAAATCTGTCTCTCCGACACAGATGGGTTGGAAAATTAAGATGTAGATATGGATCCCCGATCTCTTAAACGAACAAGGTCACCGACAGACAAAGAATCTAGCTCTCCCACCAACTCCAAGGCAAAAAAGTACGTTAGAGAGATTCCGACTAAGAGGGACTTCGTAAAAGAGAACGTTTTAGACAAAGCAGTCTCTGCTGCTCGGATTTATTCACCATAGGAACTTTAACAGGAATTCAGTGAAACTGCCGTTCCATAGTTTCGCCTGCGACAGATTTATTATATCTTAATTATTTCTAAATGTACTCCAGATATTATTATTTTACAGGAAACTTCGCCTTGCTGCTGGTCAATCTTTTCATCTAAAAAAATTCCGATGTTTTCGACAGCATCGCCTATCCCGAGGTGGTGGTTTAGTTTTGTTTGTCTAATGAAAAATCTGCCATGGAGCTACTATAGCACACCAGATAATGTCTCCAGACTGGGAAATCTTAGCACTGGATATAATACTACTTGGTTGCACACCTTTTCTATAATTAACACGTACTTCCTCGCTGGAGTGCAAGATACCCGTTATTTAGATACCTATATTGCTCGCAGTCAGAAGAACATTATACAAGTGGGAGATTTTAATTCTCATCATGTATCGTCGGGTTTCCGAACGGGCACTTGTGGCAAACGCGTGTGGGATTGGGTCTTAACGACTCATTTCTCTTGCTTAAATTCGAGAGCACATACTTTCGTTCGGGGTCAGTCGCGATCTGCCCTAGATCTTACGTTTGCTACCTCGAGCATGTCTGTCACCTCCTGGAAGACTGTAGATTCCCGAACTAACAGTGATCACATCTCTATAATTTTTGAACTGCTCACCCCGTTAACTAGTTGAGATAGTAATGTGCGCACTTTTGTTAATTACGAAAATTTTAAAAGTGCCTTAAAATCAGCTTTACACGCCCAGGAGGGCATGAAGAGGGATATTAAAGCAATGAGCCTATGTTCAATTCTAAAACAGTCACCAAAAAAAAGCTCAATTTGCTGTGCAATCTACTAAGGGCGGATCATATTGTCCCTGGTGGAATTCTGACTGTGAGTGACATTTTAGACGTAGAAAAGCTGCGTGGAAAAAGCTTTTATACAACCAATGTCCTGTTAATTGGGCTGATTATGCATATATAGCTACCACATTTAAACAAACAGTCTCAAAAGCTAAGGAGGACTATGATTCCAAGCACTACACATACCTTTCGAAGTCTAGCAATAAAAAAGCCCTATTTAAATTTCTTCAATCTCATAAAGTTATACCGGCGCCCGTGAATGTCGAATCTGTTGTTCTATCAACAAACTAATTATCAGAATCACTTGAGAAAATTGCTCAAGGATTTGCGCGACGTTTCAAACATAAATTGCCGATAGGACTAAAGAAACCTGCCTTGGGAGACGACTTTGTAACAGTAACAGTGACAGAGCTTGAAGGCATTATGAGTTCGTTACCGGCGCCAGCCCCCGGTCCAGATGGAATTACAACAGGAGCGCCTAAAATTTTATTATGCGCCTCAGGACCTGCTAAACATAATAAATTTCTCTCTCAAGAATTCATGGGTTCCAAGAGAGTGGAGAGTAGCTAAAATTACTCCACTATTAAACAATAATCTGGACTTGACTTAGAAAACATAAGCCCAATTTCTCTTACTTCCAATATCGTCAAATAATAGAAAGGGTTCTTCACGGCCGTATAACAAATTTTATGCAGGATGATACCCTCCTCAGTCCTTGTCAGATTGGATTTCGTCCCGGCCACTCCATATGGTGCGTCCATGTAGGTTTAGAGAGCCGCATTAAACTTGCTCGCCGCAAACGAGAGTACGCAGCTTTGGTGACGCTAGATGTATCAAAAGCATATGACTCTGTAGAACATTGTATTCTATTCGATAAGCTTCATTCTACGAATTTCCCAAAATATATAACCACTTGGATCTATGAATTTATAGAGAGTTTTATTGCTAACAACACGGTATTTCGACGTCTAAACACAAGCCGACAAGAAGTGTACCACGGGGTTCCGCTCTTTCCACTATATAACATTTTCTAAGCACAATTCCTTTGTCTACGGAAGTACATGTTTGTGCTTATGCGGACGATATCGCATTTTTTACATCCGCAAATAATATATATTCACTACAACAGTCGTTGCAAAATTACTTAGGAATGTTGGAGACATGGCTAGAGGGGTTATGTATGTCATTAAATATTAGCAAAAGTACGGTCTTAGTATTCCCATTAACGGCACAGGTACATATATCTTTACAATACTGACAGGAAATCCTTCTTCAAGTTGACGAAGTCAAGTACCTTGGTGTTATTTACGATGACGAACACACCTGGCGCAGTTACATTGAACATATTGAAACGAAGGCAGAACGAGACGTAGCTACGCTCCGCCGGCTCAGCCACCGTCTCTCTGGACTATGCAGGGATACCTTACTGATAATTTATAAAATGTATGTTCGGCCCATATTAGAATTCGGCTGAGTAATAGTTTCCGGTGGCTCCGCATACAAAATTAAACCTCTCATACTTTTGGAAAGAGAAGCTCTACGGTCATGCCTCGGGTTACCTACATTTGTTGCCAACGCTGTTCTATGTCCGGAAGCTCATATACCCACCCTAGTTTGCAGATTCCGCATGCTTACGGTTGAGACATTCTTTTTTAAATTTATGGCTTTTTAAAAAGGCATACGCAATATGCATTTATCACTGAACCGTCTGTGTTTTTTCAAGTATCTTGGTCGAGATTCCACAGTCCTCAGATAATATTTGTACAAGCAAAGTTACAAAAATTGGATGTGTCCATACGCCAAGTTTGCCATTCAAATGATGCCTTACAAGACCTCAAAATTGAGCTCGAGGACATATTTCCAAATCATGCTAAACTATTACCAAGGCGAGATTTAATAAATATCTTACACGGCCACCTACACCAGCTAACCCCTGACAATGTAATAGCTACTGAAGCTTCTGTGTGCCATGAGAAGGCAGGAGTGGAGATCTTCTCTGAATCTCATCAATGGCCTTACCCCTTCGCCTTCCCGACTTCACGCCTATATTTCAAGCAGAATTATTAGCGATTGTATTAGCATTACGAAAACTACCCCAAAATGACCCATAATTAGCTGTTATTGTGACCGACTAGCTATGTATGTACAGCACTAACTGCATCTTTACATTCAAGAATTCAAAGAACATTTATTTCGATGGTACCTCCGTACTTAGGGAAAGTACGTTTGCTTTGGGTACCGGGACATCATGGGTTGCACTTAAATGAAATCACTGATTCACTCGCACGAGCGTCCCTCAACGGCCATATCCTATCTGTTTTGCCGACATCAGCTTATGTCGCCGTGACTAGGTACAGAAATTTCGCTATATCTCAAAACTCTGCAATATCCATGCTAACACCGTCTTCTGAATTCCACCATCTTGGCTTCCCGTGGAATAATAATTGGTGTCCTTCAAGGCAATTGGAAGTTTCCGTTACAAAATTGAGATGTCGTATACCGCCTCTAAATATTTACTTACACAGGTCTGGTCTCGCATCCTCCCCTCTATGTTCTTTTTTCCAGTGCACCTGAAACTATCGAACATTATTTTCACTCGTGCCGCCGCTTTATAAGACAAAGAAAGCTATTATAATGCTCATTTACTAAACTTATAGGCTATCGCTAACCTCGCCAACCATTCTTTCGTTTGGGGCGAATTCATTGGGATCTAGCCACAGAGATGCTTTTCTTGCAGTTTACAATTTTATTAGAGAGACAAAAAGAGTACCTTGCTGAATTTCTAAAAAAAATATCAATAATTTCTATTATTTCATTTCCTTACGTTAACTTATTTTTTCAAAATTCTTAACAATTTTTCATTACACTTCTAAATTACAGTTCAATCGTCCCGCTTTCCACTATTCAAAAATAGCTTCGCTTTACTTCTAAGCACACGGAAAACAGCCTGCATTTTGGCCAATCCCCCATGGTGGGTACGCGCCACTGTTGAGAATACAAGACAAGATCTTTTCTCACAAGTGGTAGCGTGTGCTGTCCGGTTTCTTCGTCCTCTCGCTCCCGGTCTCTCTCCAGCTTCACCTACGCTACATCCCTGGAGCTCCGCTCGGGCCACCGCCTCTACCAACTGCACTCGACCATGTCCCAAGACCAGCAGACCAAGGGCGCTATAACGTAAAACTATTCCAAGCTTTTCTATTCCAATACTGTAATCAGCCCTCCGCAATTGGTCAAAAACTTTTTTCGACCACCCCCACTTCACCTGTCTGTGACGCGACGTCACGAAAACCACGATAGCTCCCCATCTGATATCACTTGTACACACTGATTATGCATGATTTGACCGAAAAAAGAAAAATAGTTATTTCTGTTTCGACGCCATTTCGCCATTAGCCCCCGGCTATTGGTCAAAAGTTTTCGGGCTGCACCCACTTCACCTGCCTATCACACGACGTCACAAAACCGCAAAAACTCACCGCGTCATGATGTGAACACATTAAAGGTGCATTAATATTCCGAACAAAACTTTTTTTTTTCTTCTGAATAGCCGCAGGCTGCCCGTTCCGAAAGGAATAAAAGATGGCTGCCGTTGATCGCTCAGGCGCTGGGTACTCACATCTTCCGGAGAGCATGGGTTTATTTGCGTATAGTAAAGCTTTTTGCGTGGCCGTGTAACGTTTTCGAACACTTTCGGCACGTTTACAACCTGATTCTGCCAACTCTTCTTTGCTGAGAATCCATTTTAGCGTCATTCTTAAGCTTCCGTTGCATGCCGTCGCGATTTTCGACCAGCCACCGCAAGCTAAGTAAGGGAAAGCGGACCAATCGCAGAAGCCGGCACCACCTTCTTCATCTGGTTATCGACTTTCAGTGCACTGCCTCGGCCCCATTGAATGCCTCTCCACTTGAGCGTGCTCCTCGCCTCTCGTCAGCCAATTAGATACGACAAGCCGCTCAGTGTAGGCAATGTTATTCGTTTTTCAAGCAAACAAAAGTGACCTCCTATGAACGAGGAGAGCGTTTGATTGGTCTGTTCAGACAACCCTGCGGGTGACCGCCCGGTGCTTGCGTCGGTGGTTACGCAAATTTGACGTCAGGAGATTGAAATAGAAACATATTGGAATAGTTTTACGTTATAGGGCCCCAATGCCACGACATCCACCTTGCC
The DNA here is from genome assembly GCF_050947875.1 of Dermacentor variabilis. Taxonomy (NCBI): domain Eukaryota; kingdom Metazoa; phylum Arthropoda; class Arachnida; order Ixodida; family Ixodidae; genus Dermacentor; species Dermacentor variabilis. The sequence goes on from NC_134568.1 coordinate 46,871,414, forward strand.
TGCTCCTGCGGGAACCCCTTCTTGGACGGTCACCACCCCTCAGAAGGATCCACCGGTGTTTGCTGGACTTCTAGGTGACGACATTGAAGACTGGTTGGAGCTATACGAGCGCGTGAGCGACTTTAACCACTGGAACGAATCAGCAAAACTTGCTCACGTCGCCTTCTGCCTAACCGGCGTCGCGAAAACTTGGTTTTAAAATTATGAGCTTGATTTCTTCAACTGGTGCACCTTTGAACACCACCTACGCCAGATTTTCCCGAAGTTGTCTGTTCGCTCCGGTATCGCCAAGAAGAAGCTTTCTGAGCGTGTTCAGCACTCGGGCGAGTCTTACACTTCGTGCATAGAGGACGTCCTCGCCCTATTGGGACTGTGGCATTCAATGCTCTTGTAGTGCTGAAACCCACTACCGTCGCAGACGTCATCAGTACGTGTCAGCGTCTCGATGAGCTTCATATTACCACCTGGTGTTTTGAGCCAGCGTTGCGTGCCCAGCAAAAAACGGTGATTGAAGACGACAAAGTCAAGGATCTTGAGCCAGCTGGTGAACCGTCCTCCTTGTGTCTGACATTTTCGTGTCTGGCTGCTGATACTGCTGCTTATTCTTGCCTCAGCGCGTGTTAAACTGGTGGAGGTGCTGGGTAATCTAATCTATGCACCAAACACCCCCGGGCAGCAGGAGCTCCAGCCCCGTACCGGTGGTTACGCCTGTACACCGCGCCAGCAGAAGGATCCGTGGACAAGCCCCTGAGTTTGGACTCCTCCCAGAGAAAATGGCAGGTCCGACCACCCCAACCGGTATGGAAGGCACAACGCCGATTCATTGTACGATATTCAATCCGCGAACGCCGAATCCCTTCCACGGTGCCATATATGAGGACGTTGAAGTTTGGCTGGTGCACTATGAACGTGTTGCCGCGTTCAACAGGTGGGATGACGCAGACAAACTGAAAAACGTCTATTTCAGCCTTAACGATGGCGCACGTGTTTGGTACGAGAACCGTGCAGAGGCGTTAACTTCATGGGCAGAATTCAAACGCCGGATTCTTGAGACGTATGCGAGCCTTGATCACCGAGAGCGAGCTGAGCGTGATCTCCAGTCCCGTATACAAATGCCGAACGAGGGTGTCGCAATGTACTTCGAGGACATGACGCGTCTCTTTCGACGAGCAGCCGACCCCAGCATGTCGGAAGGAAAGAAGGTGCGGTACCTGATGCGCGGAGTGAAAGAGCAGCTGTTCGGTGGTCTCGTGCGCAGTCCTCCCAAGACTGTGTCAAAATTTCTTTCCGAGGCCATCACCATGGAGCAGACTCTTCGCCAGCGGACACCATCATACGAACGTCAAGTGAACACTGCCTCACCTACGGACTTCTTCGGAGCTCTCGGGGGTCACGTCGATTTCTTTCGAGAGCTCATTCGTTCCGTGATCCGCGAATAACTGCAGAAACTGTCGGTACCTTCACAGCCGACGCTCAGCTCCTTGTCCAGCGTTCTCCGTGACGAAGTCCAGCATGCGCTAAGAGAACCACCCTTCAACACAGAAGCTCGACCGCTAAGAAATGACAGCCCACATATGTCATATTCGCAAGCCTTGAGGCAACCTGCCCCACCTCCCTCCCCGCTTCGCGCCGCGCGCCCGGCCATGCTAGAGCCCGTCCAAGCTGCCTCGTATTACCAGGACCACCGACAGGCCCCGAGGAAATCAGACGTGTGGCGGGCACCTGATCGCCGTCCCCTTTGCTTTCACTGTGGCGAAGCTGGGCATGTCTACCGACAGCGCTCCTATCGAGAGCTCGGACTACGCGGATTATCAGCGAACTCGCCGTGACCTAGGTTCGGCCAGCGTCCTCCTGAAATTGAAGAATACGTTGCCCAGCAGCTCGGACCTCCATCAGCTCGACACCAGTCACGCTCCCCTTCGCCGCGGCGGTTTTCTCCGACTCGCCGTACGTATTCAAGCGTGGTGCAGGGTCGGTCGCCCAGCCCACGACGGGAAAACTAACCACAGCGACATTTGGGGGGGAGGCCGCTCAGTCTGGACGTGCTCAAGGACCCCTACTGACGCGTACGCGGACCGACGATACATCGACGACGACAGTACCTGCTGATTACGGAAGAATTTCTTTAGACATTCCTGTACTGCTTGACGGTCGTGAATTGACTGCTTTAGTGGACACTGGAGCGGATTATTCTATAATCAGCGAAAAACTGGCCACCCTTCTGAAGAAAGTGACCACGCCTTGGAATCAAACGCCAGTTCGTACAGCTGGCGGGCCCATCGTCACACCACTCGGCATGTGCACGGCACGAATACAGATTCGCGGCTCTACGTTTGCTGCCAGTTTGAGCATTCTCCCTCAGTGTTCTCGAGACCTAATCATCGGCATGGACTTTCTCAGGGAGCACGGCGCTATCATCAACATTCGACAACGCCTCGTCACTTTCTCGACAAAGAGCGCCACAGCGACGACCAACACCATCCACCCTCGAGCATCTCTTCGTGTCGTCGATGACGCTGTTACGTTACCACCGCGTGCAAGTGTCGTGGTTCAAGTGGCATGTGACAAGCTCATACACGGTGAAGCGGTCGTAGAAAGCAATCGCTCTCTCCTGCTTTCTCATGGTGTTTGCGTAGCAAGAAGCCTTGTCGATCTCCACGATGACCACTGTGAGGTTCTTGTCACCAACTTCAGCTACGAACACCGGCACCTTTTCCCCGGTACTGTCATCGCCTACGCTGACCCGATCGACGATGTCACTGAGTGTTTTGTTTCCGAGGCAATCGGCACTGCTGAAGCACCTCTACGCAACGTCGACATTAGTCCAACGCTTCCTGAAGAGAACAGACAACCCCTGCGCGAGCTGTTGCTTGAGTTCCACTCTTGCTTTGCACGGTCGTCGAAGGTACGTCAAACATCGATTACGAAACACCGTATCATCACCTATGACGACGTGCCCCCCATACGGCAACAGCCTTATCATGTTTCCCCGACCGAACGACATGCTATTCAAACGCAGGTGAAGGAAATGCTTCAAGACGGCGTAATCCAGCCTTCATGCAGTCCCTGGTCATCGCCAGTCGTTCTTGTTAAAAAGAAAGATGGCACGCTTCGATTTTGTGTAGACTACCGGAAGCTAAACAACGTCACAAAGAAAGACGTGCACCCGTTGCCTCGTGTCGACGATTCTCTGGACAGGCTGAGGCACGCGAAGTATTTCTCCTCTATCGATCTGAAAAGTGTCTACTGGCAAATTGAAGTAGATGAGCGTGACCGCGAGAAAACTGCTTTCGTAACTCCGGACGGCCTTTACGAATTTAGAGTACTCCCTTTCGGCCTCTGTTCCGCTCCAGCCACATTCCAGTGAATGATGGATACCGTTCTCGCTGACCTCAAATGGAAAAGCTGCCTCGTCTATCTCGATGATGTCGTTGTGTTTTCGGAAACTTTTGACGAGCACCTTCGACGCCTTCGGAATGTACTCGAAGCCATTCGATCGGCTGACCTTACACTCAAGCCAGAGAAATGCCATTTCGGTTACGAAGAACTGAAGTTCCTTGGTCACGTCGTAAGCGCGGCGGGTGTTCGGCCCGATCCCGAGAAGACTGCTGCCGTAGCAGCTTTTCCCGCTCCAACCGGTAAGAAAAGTGTGAGACGATTTTTGGGCTTGTGCGCATATTATCGACGCTTCATTCAAAATTTTTCGAAGATTGCAGATCCGCTATATCGCCTTAAGCGTGACGACACGCCATTCCTCTGGACTGATGAACAACAGACCGCCTTTGCGGAGCTACAACGTCGCTTGTCTTCTCCTCCCGTGCTCGGTCATTTTGATGAGGATGCTGACACAGAAGTACGCACTGACGCCAGCAATATCGGTCTTGGAGCTATCCTGGTGCAACGACAAGACGGGACTGAACGAGTTATCGCCTACGCGAGCCGCACTCTGTCACGCGCAGAGTCCAATTATTCCACCACAGAGAAGGAGTGCCTCGCGGTTATTTGGGCTACCACAATGTTTAGGCCGTATCTCTACGGGCGGCCATTTAAAGTTGTCACCGACCATCACGCTTTGTGCTGGTTGACCAACCTGCGAGACCCTTCTGGACGATTGGCACGTTGGAGTCTGCGACTCCAGGAATTTAACATCACCATCATGTACAAGTCAGGCAGGAAACATGAAGATGCCGAGACGTTATCACGGGCACCTGTTAAATCTCAGAATCCTGACGAGGAAGACGACAGCGCCTTTCTGGGAGCCCTCGGCGGGCCGGATCTGCTCGCTAAACAGCGATCGGAAGCAGAGTTAAGACCCGTCATCGATCACTTAGAAGGCGGCATCGCGTCCATTCCTCGCCCACTTTCGCGACGGTTGTCGTCATTTTGCCTACGAGGGGGCATCTTATACAAAAGAAACACAGGTGCCGGCGACAAACCACATCTGCTAGTAGTACCTCAAGCCCTTCGCGACGACATTCTATTAGCCTGCCACGACGAGCCGACATCTGGTCACTTGGGCTACTCATGGACTCTGGACAGGGTACGGCAACTGTACTACTGGCCTAGACTGACTGCTTGCGTCAAACGCTACGTGAAAGGATGCCGTGAATGCCAGCGCCGCAAGTCACACCCCTTCAAGCCTGCAGGCCTTCTACAACCCATCGACCCTCCGCGTACGCCGCTTGATGAAGTTGGAAGGGACCTTCTTGGACCATTTCCCTTGTCTTCCTCCGGTAATAAGTGGATCATTGTCGCAACTGACTACTTGACGCGTTACGCTGAGACGAAGGCACTACCACGCGGGACAGCATCTGAAGTTGCCCAGTTTTTTATGCATCACATTGTGCTTCGGCATGGCGCACCGTCATTCATCATCACTGACTGAGGGACGGCATTTACGGCAAAGCTTCTGGACAACATCTTCAAGCTGAGTTACACGAGTCATCGAAAGGCCTCTGCATACCACCCTCAGACTAACGGCTTGACAGAAAGACTAAACAAAACACTGGCAGACATGATCGCTATGTACGTGGATGTGCAGCACAAAACGTGGGACGAAATCCTACCGTACGTAACGTTTGCGTACAACACTGCCACGCAGGAAACTACACGCTTCCCGCCATTCCACCTCGTTTATGGTCGAGATGTCCAAACTATGCTAGACGCCATGATTCCATATGAAGATACCGACTAGTTCGACCAGTTAGCTCCTGACGTCGAGGAGTACATTTAGCGCACCGAGGAAGCGCGTCAACTGGCCCGCGTGCACATAAGACAGCAGCAGTGTACCGATGCAATAAAGTACAATCTCCACCATCGACAAGTGACCTATGAGCCTGGTGACCAAGTTTGGGTTTGGACACCCATTAGACGGCGAGACCTCAGCGAGAAACTCCTCAGCAAGTACTTCGGACCATACACAGTACTAAGGCGTGTAAGCGACGTGAACTATAAAGTGATTCCAGATGGAGACCTGCCATCGCCCAAGCGCTGTTTACCACGCGCAGAGACTGTACATGTGGTCCGCCTCAAGCCGTATTTTGCACGGTGAAGCGTACTAGTGAAACAACCTTTTTCTTTTTTTTTTTTTTGCTGTCGTCGCGTCTTCCTCCAAAGAACTTTGAAGCGTTTTTTTTTTGTTCCCGATTCCAGAACACATTTTTCCGTGTACATTTCCGTATGTGTGCTAGCGCGTTCCCCCCCCCCCCCACTTTCTTTTTGTTTTACCTAATTTGTCTAGTTTCCATGTACGTTTTGTGTTTGAGCATCGAGTCGATGCTCCATTGGGAGGGGGAATAATGCCACCTGGTGTTTTGAGCCAGCGTTGCGTGCCCAGCAAAAAACGGTGATTGAAGACGACGAAGTCAAGGATCTTGAGCCAACTGGTGAACTGTCCTCCTTGTGTCTGACATTTTCGTGTCTGGCTGCTGATACTGCTGCTTATTCTTGCCTTAGCGCGTGACAATATGCTCCGCTTACACCCTGACACATCTGATTTTAAGGCGTCCAACGACGGCGACGTCCCTTTATTCGCTCCATCATCCGTGAGGAACTGCACGCCCAAACTTCGTCAAACCCTACTGAGGTCCATATGACGCCTCCTGGTGGCGGCCTACGCCATATCGTGAAGTAAGAGATAGCTGCCGTGACCTTCCCGCAAGTCCCGAGCCCGCACCCTATCCCTTCGCCACCTTACGCTCAGGTTGCCTGTATAGTGCCACACTCCTAGCAGCCACCACAACAGGCACCTGCACCGCACGTGTCCCTGAATCCTATCACTACAAGACCACCACCTCTTCCGTCTTACAACGCATGGAGCCCACCTCGACCGCTTTGCTACTACTGCGCCACCCGTGGCCGCATTTCAAGGTTTTGCCGACACTGTCTGCAAGATGAAAGGCGTGGCTATGACGGGTTTAAAAGGGATGAGTTTTCTGGCCCTTTACCACAACGTCGGCGTTCGTACTACGATTATTATCCACGACATTCTCCATCTCCACAGGACTTCAACGCTGCCGGTCCATTGCGTTTCCCGCGTCATCGCTCTCCATCACCGATGCGGCGCTCCTCTTCCCCTCTTCGACCGACTACTTCGTCCTCCGATCACCGCCCGGAAAACTGAATGGTGCAGCTTCAGGAGGGAAAGCTGAATCCTTTGGACAACGTTAAACTCCCCCGGAGCTCCCGTCAAATGTACTTTTGGTGTGTTGAAGGTGTCCGAACCGAAGCCTTGGTTGACACAGGTGCATCGCTTTACGTTATTAGTACTGACTTGCGTTCTCGATTGCGAAAAGTGAAGGCACCGTATAATGGCCCTCCTCTTCGTTGTGCTAATGCAGTTCTTGTTCAGCCCTCCGATGTATGCATTGCGCGTGTTTGCATTGATGGCATCCTTCACCACATTCAGTTTGTCGTGCTGTTTTCGTGTACCTACGCGATGATTTTGGGATGGGACTTCCTGTCGTCCACCTCAGCTTTCATCTCTTGCCGTCAGCGAACTATTCATATGACGGACACTAAATCTTCGTCCGCTGTCGATGCTCACAGCCTACGTTTCGTCACGTCTACTGACTGTTTCATACCCGCGGGCAATGATCATATTTTCACACTGACTTCCGACACTATTGTTAATTGTGAGATGTTCCTTGCGCCGAGCGGTCACTGCATTTCTGGTGGGCTTCGCCTTACTCCAAGCCTGGTGCGGTTTCACGACGGTAGAGTGTTCGTCGCTCTTGGTAACCTTACTTCTTCGCCAGTTGTGCTCTCCCAGGGCACTACTGTGACTTGCTTTACTGACACCTAACCTCTTTCGCTGGTAGCGCTTCACACCGAATCACCACCTTTGTCTACCACAACTGATGATCATACTGATGCCGCTGCTTAACGGCCGCAATAAATCCCGATCTGACTGACCTTTTGGCACTTCTGAAAAAACACAGCACCTTATTTTACGTACACTCCAAGCTTCTGGGGCGCACTTCCGTCGCAGTACATCGCATCGAAACCAAAGGCAGTTCGATTGTACGCCGCCGCCCGTATCGCGTGTCTTCCACAGAACGGAAAATCATTGCGGATAACGCTGATGACATGCTCAAAAGAGACATCATTCGGCCATCATTCAGTTCTTGGTCGTCTCCTGTTGTGTTGGTTGGCAAGAAAGACGGCTCTGTGCGATTTTGCGTCGATTATCGAGCCCTTAATAAGATCACGCGCAAAGACGTATATACGATTCCAAGAATCGACGATGCCATTGACTCCCTCCAGGGTGCAGAATATTTATGAAGTCTCGACCTCCGATCCGGGTACTGGCAAATCCCCATGCACGAAGCGGACAAGGACAAGACAGCCTTTGCAACATCAGATGGTCTTTACGAGTTCAACGTCATGCCTTTCGGTTTAAGTAATGCTCCTGCAACATTTGAACGCATGATCGACAGTTTTACGTGGCCTTAAGTGGAAGACCTGTCTGTGCTATTTAGGTGACATCGTTATTTTTTCTACAACTTTTCGTCAGTACCTTGAGCGTTTGGACAAAGTTTTCAATGCATTTCCAACGCTGGACTCCAACTCAACGCAAGGAAATGTCACTTTGCCAGAAAGAACATAAAAGTGTTGGGCTACCTTATCAGCAAAGATGGCGTTCGACCAGATCCCGACAAGGTTGCAGCCGTGCTTCGCTTCCCTCGCCCTGAAAATCAAAAACAATTAAAAAGTTTCTTGGGCCTGGCATCCTACTTCCACCGTTTCATCAGTCATTTTGCTGCCATGGCGTCGCCGCTGCACAAGTTGCTCACGTCGGGCACTGCTTTCCCTTGGACAGATGACTGCGAACTTTCTTTTCAAGCCCTCAAGCAAGCATTAACCACCGACCCTGTCCTCTGTCGCTTCGATGAGAACGCACCAACTTGTTTGCACACAGACACTGGTGGCCATGGGATCGGTGCTGTCCTACAGCGTGATGTAGGACAGCACGAGAGAGAGTTGTTGCCTATGGCAGCCGCGCAGTAACGGCTGCCGAAAAGAACTACTCGATCAGAGAGCAGGAATGTCTCGCAGTAGTTTGGGCAATACAAAAATTTCGACCATATCTTTATGGGCGCCACTTCACGGTCATAACAGACCACCACGCCTTATGCTGGTTGTCGTCAACGAAAAATTTCTCTAGACGCCTTGGTCGCTGGGTGGTCCGCTTACAAGAGTACGATTTTGACATTGTCTACAAGTCTGGGAAAAAGCATCAAGGTGCCGGCGCTCTCTGTCGCTGCCCGCTGCTACTGTTTTCTTCGAGTACATCTCTCCATTGCTCGCCACTTAATGATGATACGAAGTCTCCGCTCCCGTTATTACCTATAGCGGTTACTGGCACGTTATCTTCCAATCGCGTCACTCAGCTCTCCTCGTGTCAACGTTCTGACCCCTATCGCAATAGCATTATCCGACACCTGTGCGGGACTACTTCGGCACCAAATGCCAGATTACGTCGACAACTGTGACTATTTAAGCCCGACAACGATGTGATGCACCGCTACATTGACAACTCCGACGGACACCGCTGGGTACCTGTTCTTCCCCGTTCGATGCGCACACAAGTCCTTGAAGCCTTTCACGACGACCCATCTGCTGGCCATTTCGGTTTCCACAAAACATACTACCGCGTTAGGAGCCGTTTCTTTTGGCCAGGCATGTCTACCTTTGTGGCCAAGTACGTCGCTTCTTGCGTCCAGTGTCAACGGCGGAAACGACCGACTTCGCCTCCTGCTGGGCTTTCACAGCCCATCCCATGTCCCAAGACATCATTTGCCATCGTTGGGATAGACCTAGTCGGCCCTCTGCCCATAACGCCGGCCGGTCATCGATGGATCATGATAGCTGTTTACCAGCTCACACGTTAAGCAGAGACCGCTCCTATATGCTCTAGTTCGGCCTCCGACGTTGTTGCTTTCTTTCTGGATGCCATTGTGCTGCGTCATGGTGCACCTCGTGTACTGTTAAGTGACCGTGGCAAGACTCATGTAAACAATGATCGTAGAAGTATTCAGAGCTTGTGGCACAGTTGATAAGACATCCGCATATCACCCTCAAACAAATGGCTTAACAGAGCGATTTCATCGCACACTAGCAGATATGATATCAATGTATATCGGGCCAAACCACGACAGCTGGGACAAACTTCTACCTTTTGGGAAATTTGCTCACAACACCACTATCTAACGAACTACGGGGTACTCGCCTTTCTACCTAGTTTACGGCCGTTCACCGACATTCACCATCGACGCCGCTTATCTTCAATGCCCCAACTGACACCTCGGCCAGTATACCGACCAGTTCGTCTCGAGACTTGAGAAATGCCGTCAACGCATGCTCTGACACAGAAGTCACAGAACTCACACAGAAGTCAGTCAGCTAGATCGCAAGCAACGTTACGACATCTCTCGTCACGACGTCTCCTTTCGTACTGGAGTGGAAGTGCTCCTTTGGACACCCATTCGTACACCCGGTTTGTATGAGAAGTTTGAATCCCGCTTCCTTGGACCCTACATTATTAATGAACAAACAACCCCCGTGAACTATCGCGCTACTCCCGTAGACGTTTCTTCGGACCATCGTTATCGTGGTTCGGAGATCGTTCACGTTTCATGCCTCAAACGATTCGTTCGGCGTTTCCCTCCTGGCTAAGTCGCGGCCTGGCTGGCCGCTTGCGCGCGCGGGGAAATTATTGTGAGTATTATTCATACGCTTCATATTCTCACCTATACATACTCATCATCACCGTCTTGGGGCCTGGTGGTGGAGCTCTCAGTTGGGAGAATAAAGACACCAGCTGCCTAAACCTTGTCTCACCAGATTTATATATATATATATATATATATATATATATATATATATATATATATATATATATATATATATATATATATATATATATATATATATATATATATATATATATATATATATATATATATAGAGTCATATCATAAGAAGCCAACAAAGTAAGGTACCAAGGGCAGCATAGGGGAATTGAAAAACGCATGAAAAAAAAAAAAACTGGCCGCTGGAGGGATACGAACCCACGTATTCGCATTATGTGTGCTATGCTCTTACGAACTGAGCTACCTCGGCGCCGTGTTGCCTTCTACTTTCTCTGGTATTTATGTTTATCTGCAAGAACTAACCCTGGGAGTATTAGCCAGCGCCACCAATCACAAGCATTGGCGGCGGATGTAGAATGTCCTTTCTATCACAGGCTTCAGGGGTACGTGAACGTTATGGGTGAAGGCAACTGGGCCAATAAAACCATACATGCCACCTGAAGGCATCAATGTTGCCGGATTCGAGACCACTATGTAATGAACAAGAAGAAAGGACACCGAGGGGCCCGATTTTTATTAGTACTATCATAAGAAGCCAACAAACAAAGACACCAAGGACAGCATAGTGGACATTGCTTGTACGTATTAATAGAACTACAGAAATTATAAATTAATGGAAATGAAAGTGAATGAAAAATCAACTTTAATAACAAATTTAACTTTAATAATATGCACTTGAAGAAACTTCGCGTGACCTCGAAGAACTGTTCACTGAAGTGACGGCCTTATATGAGTATTTACAAGACCTCATAGAGAGACCTCACCACTGAGAGACCCCACTATGAATCTGGGGTCTCTCAGTGGTGTAACCTTCCTTCGTGTAATTGTCTTATACTTCACTATCACTAGTACAGCTTCGCCTCTTCGGCGAAACTGTAGCCTCTCTTATTATTATTATTATTATTATTATTATTATTATTATTATTATTATTATTATTATTATTATTATTATTATTATTATTATTATTATTATTATTATTATTATTATTGCTTTACTGTGAGTCCGAGTACAGGCGCTACTGCGCATGACTGCTAGTGATTGTGATTTCGAGTGAATCTGGCTTGGCCTCATTTGGATTACTCAGTGAATTATAAATATTTATGACCTCTGCATAGAAGTGGCGATGTTTTCATCCCTATTAAATCTTGTCAATTATAAGATTTTTTAATTAGTCTTTAGCATTGCTTGCTGGAAAGAGAAACAATACTGAGGCACATATCATTTACGTGCATTTCACACGCCGTTGATAAAAGACTCTGCCGAAGGGGTCACTGAAGTGTGCAGGTTTTTTTCAGGGGCAAAAACGCACGCAAGGCAATTTGAAGTTAGGTGAACAAACAGCAACATATTGATTCTTTAGGCATACGTTATCCATACCGTTAGAAGTAATTGTTAGCTGACTACCTCCGTCTCCTTAAAAGATATATTAGACTTTGTCCTGTATATATATTGAAATATAATGTATCTGTGCATGGTGTATACAGTGAAAAAAAAAAGGAATATTGAAGTGAGAAAATACGGATGAGGTAGCCGTTACTGGTTCTTCTAATGCGCTTGTCCTCCTATATTGTGAGGATTTGCAGGAATAAAGCGAACGTATGAATTAAAAGCCGTCCAAGTTCGCTGCAACAATGGTTTAGTAAGCCTTTAGCCACATTAAAACGAAGCTTTAGGTTGCGCCCAAGTCCGACGCGGTCTATTCAAATACATGTAAAACGCAGAAACGCTTTTCTGAAATGACCCCTAAACCGATTTTAATCAAATTTGTTGCATTTGAGAGAGAAGGTTAAATTCTAGTGACTATTGGCAGCGGAATTACGATCTAGGGACCGAAGTTTGTTAAAGGAACTTTTAAACATTCGAAAGTTTGAAAAATGTATAAGCACGAAGTTTACAAATTAATATCTCTGCATCAAAAAAAGAAATCGCAGTTCTGTAAGCGGCATCGACTAGATCATTGAAAGCGGACAAATTCGCTATGTGATTTTATATCTTACGTGAATATGTTACGTTGTGTACAAAGGTTCTGCAAAAGCTGTATTTCCATATTGCTAATTTTTTTTCATATTCATGTGTAACATATCAACTTTGTCCGCCTTAGAAGTACTATTAGATGCCATTCACATAATTGTGATATCATTTTTCGTTGTTGAGCTACAGAGCTGTAAAACTGATAGTTCCGTCTTCCGAAAAATTTTCGATTTTTCCCACTATTTAATAAAAGATAGATGGCTAAATCAAAAATTCGAAACCCACAGTAACTCGATTTCAAGTTTTTCTTTTAAATGCAACATACCTCGTGAAATTTGGTGCAGTGGTTGGCGAGAAAAACGAATTCTGCTTTTACATGTATTTAGATAGCTAAAGGAGCACCCGAGCTAAAGCTCAGTCTTCAATTTTAAGTGAAAACGTAGAGGGAACTCAAAAGAATCCTCAAATGATGTGGGTCATGGAAGTCTGGTAATGACACTTAAGGGAGGAGGGGGAGGGGGGTAGGTTGTCGCATCGCGGGGGGTAGCTCTGCCCGTCTCCCTCCCGGAAAACGGAAAGCCAAAGAGGACTCCCGATCACTTGACATACTGTATCTATTACCGGGAGGGTCGTCAACGGCTACTGAGTGGTGGAGGCAGGACCCTTCTGGTCATAATTAGCATCGACCACCGCGTCGAGGAGGTCCCAACGATGAGCCACGGACGTTCACGAATCGTTTCCTCCTACCAACAGCTCGGCGAAAAACGTGGACCGGAACGCGCGACGGGACAGCGACTGGCTCCAGAGGCAGAACATTCGCGACAAGATTTTGCTTGCTCATTTAATGGCTCGCCTAGAAGTTGACTGTGTGTGTGTTCACATATGCCTGGTGCCAAGAAGGGAGCGTACGGAGCTTCACGGCAAGAGGCCTTCGTCGCGAGTGAACTGTGCAGCTTCGCGCGCTCAGCTTTATAAAAACGTAAGTGCGCGACATCGGTGAGGTTTAAGAGGAAGCTTTAGCTCGGGCCCAACTTCGACACGGCCTATTCAAAGACATGTAAAATGCAGAAACGCTTTTCTGAGATAACGCCCAGACAGATTTTAATGAAATTTGTTGCATTTGAGAGATAAAGGTAAATTCTAGTGACTGTTGGAAGCGGAATTTTGATTTAGGGCATGAATTTTGTTACAAGAAATTTCAAATATTCGAAAGCTTGAAAAAAAGAATTGAATCATGAAGTTTACAAATTAATAGCTCTCCGTCAAGAACAAATATAGCGGTTCTGTAAACTGCCTTCATTTAGATCATACAAAGCGAACAAATTTGATATGTCAATTTATATCTTACGTTAATTCATTACGTTGTGTACAAGGGTTCTGGAAAAACTGTATTTCCGTATTACTACATTTTTTGAGATTCATGTGTAACATATTAATTTTGTCCGCTTTAGATGTGTTATTAGATGAAATTCACAAAATTGTGATATCGTTTTTCATTGCTGAGTTACAGAGTTGTAAACTCAATAGTTTCGTTTCCTGAAAATATGCGATTTTTGCGAATTTTTAATAAAAATTGACGTACTAAATAGAAAATTCGAAACGAATGGTTGCTAGATTTAAAATTTTTCTTTTAAATGCAAGAGACCTTGTGAAGTTTAGTGCATTGGTTGCCGAGAAAAACGAATTCTGCTTTTACATGTATTTAGATAGGAGCACCCGAGCTAATGCTTCCTCTTAAGGACTCGAGAAAGAATGTGTGAATTGAGAAGTATTTGAGGTTCATTACTGACAATTGAAATGAGTTCCACAACTCATTGAAATGCTACCGATGAGTTACCGCAGCCTACAAGTGCCTGTAGTACCGTAAACTGAAGCGCCTAGGTGGATACTGTGGATCTGATCTGTAAATGAAATACTTGAGTCGGAAGGAAACAGTGCAAGTGTGTAGGAAGCACTGTATAAAATGAAATTACAAATTATAGGTGTGCGAATAGTAATTTTTAGACTAGATCGAATGCGAATCGAATAGTGCCAGAAGCTAATGGAGTTGAATGCCGAATGCTTTTCGAATACTTTTCGAATACTTTTCGAATAATAAACACCAGTTTCCTCCATTATTACAAAACAATGTTCACATTCACATCCCAGTATTCGCAACGTTAGCGAATTTCTGTCAATACACCGCACGTCATGAAGCATTGTTTATTAAAAGCACAAATGCAGTATTGGCAACGAATAATAAGCTGTTCGTTCGCACACTCAGAGCATGTGTTGCAACTGGCACTGTCCGCCTTTCTAATTAGGAATGAGTAGGTGCTCGTAATTTAAACTCCTAGTCGTAGGCAGCACATTAACGTTTCTTACGGGTAAAAGTTGTAACTTCATATCTGGGTCCATGGCATATAGGTGTCGCTTGGTGAACTTTGGTGTATTCCAGTTTCTTAGTGTGATGGTATGGGCAAGATCGCTGAGGTGCCGCGCTGAATCCGTTCTCGGCAACAGACTCGAGGTGCTTTCATTTTGTCCATATGCCTCACGGGCAGTTTAGTAGGCACCTCAATTGCCAGTGGTGTTGAAGTGCCCCATATTGCCACTTAAATACTAAGTAGTGCCCCTGTCAGCCGCTTGATGGTAGTGTAATATGATTTCGGACATCAATTATTCATGTGGGCCGTGACGCAGAGCTGATAGGAGAGATTACAGACCTGCCTTTTAATCACATAATATAGCCCACAGATTTTGTGACTGTTGGTGTACGTCAAGTATGCTATGCTTCGTGATCACACGTTCTAACCCTGTCGATGTTGTGCCGTGGCTCATCTTGAACTTCTTGCAGGTTGACGTCGACAGAACAATCACTGCGCCAGTGGAGCTGGTTAGAGTTCAATGTATATAAATGTGAAACCGATCGGAGTACGTATCATGCAGTAGATGCAGAGCGCCTTGCTTCAAGGCGCAAGTCGGCAAGTCGCATTTCTTCCCAATACCCGGAATGGAGAGGTGCACTTGGGGTTGCCGGAGACACCACAGAGAACGTTGTTGCAGGCATCAAATGGCACAGGAGAGAGGAACAGTAGGAGGAAACAATTTTGTCCGGGGTGTACCTTTCGTAACAGAAGCAATGCGTTGAGATTGATGCCGGGAAAAAGTGCCGAAGATGAGTCCTAGGCCTGTCAGTGGTGATATACATGTACTGATGGGATGATCCCTCGCGATGGCAATTGTTGCGACGGCCCATTGCAGAAGACCAAAACAGGTTCTAAAGCCTGAGCTTGCATGTTCTCAAGCACTTTGAGGTTTGACTTTCGGGTGCACCGGAGTGATGTTAAGCTAGAAACCAATGAAGAGCGCTACAGTTGGAGTGTATAACGCACCGATGGTCCCCCATGTTTTTTCCAGCGAGAAATTTAAAAAGGTGATTGATTGAGGCGAGCCTCTTCTTAGATTGGCCACAAGAGAGATCGCGGTCGACAATGATCCCTACACATCGATGGGGTCCTTCGTATAAGACAGGCTGACTATTAATGGATACCGGGTATCCAGTCATGGATTTTCGTGTGAAGGCGATTAACATTATTTTTCTGTTGAGACGCTGAAGCAATGTCTCCGAAGATAGGCAGAACTCAGCGTTGGCGTGTTTTGTAACCTTGTGTTTAACTCCGAACTAGTTACTCCTGGAGCCAATATGTAAATGTTATCCGCGTAAATTGACAAAATGGCCGTATTTAATTTGGTAGGGATTCCGCTAGCCCAAGTCGGGCTTGGTTGAACAAAACTGGACTCAAAGCACCACCTTGTGTTGTAGGACTCCATGGCTCCTGAGGTGGCCTATATAGTTTGGCCATCTTCGGCGGAGACAAAGAAGCTTTTTCAGGTCAGTTAGCTCCGAATCCATAAAAAAGCGCAGCCCCAATGTCAGTTGCCACGAGCACGTCAAGGATTCCTTCATGAGAAATATCATCAGCACCCTTCCCGTCTAAAAATGGTGCTACGTAAAGGCGCTTGACTAATATCTGTTGCTGAATCGAAGACACAAGATCCACAACGTTGCCGAAC
The DNA here is from genome assembly GCF_050947875.1 of Dermacentor variabilis. Lineage (NCBI taxonomy): Eukaryota > Metazoa > Arthropoda > Arachnida > Ixodida > Ixodidae > Dermacentor > Dermacentor variabilis. Next base: position 46,887,815 of record NC_134568.1, read on the forward strand.
GATGAAAGACCACGTCGAAAGCCTGCATGTCATCGCGTCTGGATAGACATTGTAATGTTCAAGAAACCATTGGGAGGTGCGTGAGCATCATCCTTTCCATTAACTTTCCTACGCAGATGCTGAGCGCAGTAGGTCGATATGATGTTAGTTCGAGTGAAGGCTTTCCTTGCTTCAAGATTGGGACAACACGGTTACGCTTGCAATTAGACCGTCGCTCCATGAGACGCTGAAATAATGCAGCAAGATCTATCGTCCTTCGTGGTGTAGGTACCGTAGGGCGCCGTACGTCCATGTATGGCTGATTGAGCTATAGTTGAGAATCCAGATCGTTGTAAGTGAGCAGTGCAAAAGGCAGACGAAGATGATAAGAATGCTGTATTATATCACCATCGTCCATGTATCCATTTCGCGCTGTTTATCCACAACTATCATCAATTCAGCGTTGTGGCACAAGACACGATTATGCGCGTTAGTGCTGTGCGCGATCAGTCAGATGTGCGGTGACATGCAGCATCATTCGTTTGATATATGTTTTGTTGCCGAAGAACAAATGGCACGCACCAAAATGTAGACGGACATATAATATATGCTAAGGAATGTTGCAATTGATCAATGGTCTTTTAGGAAGAGAGCGTTTCGACTCAAGCTCTCGAAGTTTCTGAATAAGTAACGGCGAGCTCCTGGCTAAATTTTCATGCTTAGTTTCAATTTCAAAGTGTAATTTGAAGCGAGGACGCGATGGACTCGACGGTGGACGGGCTTTTATCGTGTAGCCCACTTCGTCGCTGTTTGCTTGTGGAAGTTGCCGCTCAATAATATATATATATATATATATATATATATATATATATATATATATATATATTAGTGAAGCGCAGGTGTATATACAAGTTGCAATAACACTTCATGCATACGATGATTGCCCAAACCAGCCGCACGCTCTTCTCGACAAATCGTGATCTTTGTTCATAGTCACACTATGCTGCACCGCTAATCACGCCCCGGTCGGAAAGACGCCGTCTCGGCGGTAATGTTTATGGAGGCGAAGTCGCGGTGAAGTAGGGCTTAAACCTAGAAACGTGGGCAACATCAGTGGGTGTAGGAGCAGGCGATGAACGATAGTCAAGCGGGGATACTTCACAATTTACATCGCCGAGCTAGTGCAGGATATTGTAAGTCCCTGTGTAGCGCGAGAGAAGTTTTTCGACCAATCCGATGCGGAGGCATGTTGTCCACAGAAGAACTAGGGACACAGCGTCTTCTGTGGAATCTGTGAGGCAGCGAGCAGTGAGCGGGCAATTTGACGAGCTGTGTGAGCCCTGGCGAAGATGTCGCCGGCATACTGAGTAGGAATGTTGGTCGCGGGTGAAAGAGTGTGTCGATGGGCAAAGTTGGGTGGCGGCCGAACAGCCGATAAAATGGAGAAAATACAGCGCTCTCGCGACAGGACGAATTATATGCGAAGGTTATGTACAGTAACGCGTGGTTCCAGTCACTGCGGTCCGGAGAAACGTACATGAATAGCATCCCCATCCCGGTCCGGTTGAGCTGCTCAGTTAGTTCATTTGTCTAAGGATGATATGCGGTGGATTGTTTGTGTACGGCAAACAGGAACAAAGAACATCTTCGACAACATGGGACAAGAAGCTGTGGTCGCGATCAGTGAGCAACTGCCCGGGTGCGCCGTGATGTGGTATGACGTCATACAAAAGGAAATCCGCAACGTCCGTAGCGCAGTTTGTCGGCAATGCTCGCGTGATGGCGTAACGCGTCGTGCAGTCAGTCGCGACAGCGAACCCTTTGTTGCCGGTATTATACGTAGGAAAAGAGCCTAGGAGATCGACGCCGACGCGAAAGAATGGTTCGGAGGGGACATCGATGGGGTGTAGACGTCCAACGGGTAATACAGCAGGTTGTTTGCGGCGGTGACAGAGTGCACAAGCAGCAACGTAACTTGAGCGATACAGGCCGGGCCAGTAAAAGCAGCGTCTTACGCGGTCGTAGGTACGGGAGACACCGAGATGGCCGGATGTGGGTACGTCATGTTGCTGCTCAATAACTTCTGCCCGAAGATGTCGAGGTAGGACGAGCAAAAGTTCCAGGCCGTCAGGGGGAAAATTGCATCGATACAGAACGCCGTCGCGGAGAACGAATGCGCTGACAGAGGGTTCAAGAGGCACAGAAGCTATGCGATCGATGAGGAGACGTAAAGAGCCATCACGGCATTGTTCATTACCAATGTCACGTAAGTCTGAAACTGCTAGGACGCAAGCATCGGTGTCGTGGGCATCATGATATATACTGTCGACCACGTGACGGGAGCGACAGTCGACGTATTTGTGTAAATGACCAGATTTGTATGCCACAGTAAAAGTGCATTCTTGTAGCCGCAGCGCCTACCGACCCAGTCGTCTAGTCGGGTCTTTCAGCGATGAGAGCCAGCACAGGACCTGGATAACGAAAAATGTGCGGCCAAATAAGTGAGGGCGGAACTTGACTACTGCCCAAACCAACGCCAGGTACTCGCGCTCTGTTGCAGAAAACTTCCGTTCTGTGTGCAACAGAAGGTGGGTATGCAATTACGCACTGTGCGTTGCTCTGCTGTTGAACGAGAAGATTTCCTATTGCATGGCCGCTGGCATCTGTGTAAACTTCAGTAGCAGCAGATGGGTCGTAGTGAGCCAGCAAAGGGGGAGCCGTTAGCCGGCGGACGAGGGCGGCGAAGGCTTCGGCTTGCGTAGGGACCCATGAGAAGAAAACACCTTTTTTTGAGCATAGGTCAGTGAGTGGGCGGGCGGGGTCGGCAAAGTTCTTGATGAAGGGACGGAAATAGGAGTATAGTCCAACAAAGCTCCTGACATCTGCTGTGGATGATGGTACGCGAGAGTTTTGTATGGAGCGAATCTTGTCAGGGTCGGGTTGAACTCCTGCGGCACTGACAAGGTGGCCCAGAACAGTAATCTGTAGACGTCCAAAGTGGCACTTGGACGAGTTGAGTTGCAGGTCGGCACATCGGAAAACAGCAAGAATGGCCGACAGACACGTAAGGCGACTCGCCATCAAACTATCAACTATCACGTCGTCTTAATAACATAAAGTGGACCATTTATATCCGCGAAGTAGTGAGTCCATCATTCGCTCGAAGGTTGCCGGGGCACTACAAAGGCAGCAGGACATAACCTTGGATTCATAAAGCCGGTCCGTTGTTACGAAGGCGGTCTTTTCGCGGTCCATGTCATCCACAGAGATCTGCCAATACCCAAAGCGAAGGTCTATGGACGAGAAGTGCTTGGCTCCATGCAGGCACTCCAAGGCGTCATCAACACGTTGCAGCCGGAGGACGTCTTGCAGCAACACTACATGCACAAGATCGCTGCCTGAAACAACAGCACGCTCTTCTCGACAAATCGTCGTGTTCATAGTCACACTATATGCCCCACTGCTCCGTAACAATATATATATATACATATTGAATTGACGAAATAATAAATTAATGGAAGTGAAAGTGGATAAAGAAAACAACTTGCCGCAGTTATATATATATATATATATATATATATATATATATATATATATATATATATATATATATATATACAAAGACGTGGGATTGTTCCGCACCTGCGGCAAGTTCTTTTCTTTATCCACTTTCACTTCCATTAATTTATTATTTCGTCAATTCAATTAGTAAGTGCAAGTAATTTCCCTTATGTTGTCATTGGTGTCACTGTTTGTTGGCTTCTTATGATATGAATAATAAAAATCGGGCCCCTCGGTTAACACCCTTTCTTCTCGTTTATTACATAACGAGGGTCTCGAACCCGGCAGCATTCATGCCTTCAGATAGCATGTGTGGGTTTATTGACCAGTTGCCTTCACTCAAGAAGATCACGGACGCCTGCGGCAGAAAGGATGTTCCACATCCGCCGCCAAGGTTTTTGAGTGGTGGCGCTGGCTAGTATTCCCAGGGTGAGTTCTAGTAGTAAAATATAAATACCCAAGAAAGTGGATGGGAAAACGGCGGCGCTGTAGCTCAATTGGTAGAGCATCGCACGCGTAATGCGAAGGCGTGGGATTGTTCCCCACCTGCGGCAAGTTGTTTTTTCATCCACTGTGATTTCCATTAATTTAGCATTACTTTAATTCAATTAGTAAGTACAAGTAGTTTGCCATATGTTGTCCTTGGTGTCAATGTTTATATATATATATATATATATATATATATATATATATATATATATATATATATATATATATATATATATATATATATATATATATATATATATATATATACGCTCTTACCTCCATGCCCCATCTCTGCACTTCAGACAGATATACTTCTTTCCACTTTGAAACTTGTAGTGCTAAACAAGTAAAAACAAAATTACATATCTGATAGTTGTTTCGAACCCGGTTGCTCCAGCACAGAAACCCGACGTTCTAGCTATTGGGCCACGGACACATGCCTGACACACACAACACAAGCGACAACAAATTGCTTCACGCGTGGAAGGAGTGCCGGCAGCTAAATAATAAGAACAAATTTATATAAAGCAGCATTATACCTAGTAAAGCAGTAGCATCGTCTGCTGAATTTCTCGTGCTTCCAAGCTCAACCGCTACGCGCCTGAGAGGTCGCCGGTGCGGGTGGGTGGGAATCAAGTAAGCCGAAGCAGGACGACTTCAAGTTCGAACTAAACGAGTTTTCCTTCCATGGCAATACATGGTTTCGCGCCGGAACTTTTCAGCGCGTTCGAGTTAATTGAAAAGTTGAATTAACAAATATCAATTAAATGGGAGTTGACTGTATTGTCTGACGATTTCTCACCGCAAAGGCAGGCAACAGACCACGGGTGTCGTAACGTGAACGCTGATAAGAGAAATGCAGCCTAACTCGGAGTAAATTAACGTCCACTCCAGAATAAGAAAAAGGCCAGAACTTCACAAACGAACGCACCGTTTTCAGCTTCTTTGCCACCCAATTCTCGCCGTCAGGCTGATGCAACGCCGGATGAATTTCTTCATATGTATGCATAGGACGCAACAGGACGAGCCCTCGCTTGCTTATTTACGCCGCTTGAATTCCGTTTACCGACCTCTTCGGTGCTTTACTCTCAAAGCCCCTCGAGCTAATTAGAAACTGCCGAGAAATACGCACCGCACTCTCGGACAGCTACCGTCAAGCGTCGCGCTCACATGGCCCAGCGTGCGAATGGCCAACGCGTTTGCACGCACACGCACTCTTATCTGTATTAGCATACGGTCTGCGAAGCCGCACACGCGCGCCGTGCACCTTGCGTCCGGCCATGCATTATTCATCGCGCCCGTTCGTTAGCGAAGCCGCGCTCGAAGCACATCGGCGCTGGCCGCGCGGCGGCCGATTTTCCGGTGGGAAGAAGACTCGCGGAGCGCCCAGGGACCCGGCTCGTTCGCCTGCCGACGCTTCCCATATAACGCGTGCGCCTGCGAATTTCAGAACAGCCGTGGTGTGGAGCTCGTGCGGAGTAAACAATGCATTCCGGGTCGGGCCGGGGGCGTGCCGTGCGCGGCGACCCTGAACTGGAGCATGGCCAGCCAGGGTCGTCGCTGCTGAAGTGAGCTACTGAGGTGGAGAGAACGTGCTCAGCGGAGGCGTGCGACTGAAACCGAATTGATCGGTCGGCACAGCCCCAATCACATGCGCGAGAGTGGTCGTGCTCTGGACTGCAGGACTGCAGCAGAGAAGCTTAGGAAGCGTAGTAATCGCTGTGGACAGGGCGCTGATTTTCCTGGTCAGTCGTTGAAGCATGGGGAGTGTTCTCGCTCTTCGACTGCGCACTCTGTAGCCCGCTCCCGCCAAGTGTTATTGAGGCTGTATTTTGTCTCATTAAAGCCGTTCTTCGGTGTGGGAAGTGGAGTTTGTGTACTTTGCTACCAAGCGTTCAAGGCACTTTGCGCGCAAGAACGGCTCACTGTGCACTCTTGTCGCGGCTGACACATCGGTGACGACTCCAGTGCGTTGGCAGGGTTTTATGCGCATGCAGGGAGCGAGCGTTATAACTTGATATCTACTGGTCTGTACCTACAAGCCGTAGGAACCGTTCAACCGTATCGTAACCCTATGCAGATTATATATAGCCTCTGGTTGGCCCATTAAACGGTGCGTAAAAATGTAAATGGTTGCATTTGCGTGTGGAAATATGCTTTCTTATACAGCTCAGCTGTCACAATGATATATGCACATAATATATTATGCACATTATATGCATATATATATATATATATATATATATATATATATATATGCATTTATATGCACATTATATGCATATGATGGCGTTGCACTTTTCATCCAATGGCTCTTTACAAGAAGTGATAGCATATGCGCAAGAATTCACAGGAATCTAGTTCATGGATGAACACAGTCTTTCGTGGTTGTACGCTAGGGCTTTTGTATAAGAGAAGTTATAGGTTGATTTCGATAGAGCTTCGAGTTGGGATGCACTCAATACCCGGCAGTGTTTCGTACGCTGGAAGTCGTGAAAGTAGCTCCGGGTTCAGTGACAGTGGATGAGGCAGAAATACTATGAAAGCTATAAACACCATGTTCTTGAGTCTTCTGCTCATCACGGCGTGCACACGCACGATTGCACTCAAGCAGCAGCGTTTCTTTTTTTTTTTACATGTATCTTCCCACGTTGAAGATATCTCCTGATGAAGCCTCGCAAACCTATTGGCCTGGAGGTATGTATATCCCCCACCTTACCCATCATCTGGTCGTCGTAAACGTTGAAGCCCGTTGCTTGGAGTCTCCATCATTGCACATCTAGCGCTTAACGAAAGAGCACCAGCGAATTCGGTTATCCTGCGACTTCAGAATGAGAAAGCATGCGCACGTCTCGACGGAACTTGCGATTTCGTTGGCAATATTGGCAATCCACAGACGGACCAACAGACAGGCCGTAACTTCTACGCTAGGCACGTAGCTAGTACAAGCTTCTGCGGGTGAAAAAAACAAAAGCAAGAAAAATAAATAGATCCGCGTACGAAAGTGTAACTCATAAAGCACGTCACTACTTCCCGCGCAACACGTGAGCCGGTGTTGCTTACTCGGAGATACGAACAGAAGCGTCGGCTCTGCACCAGCCGCGCAGCCGACGCGGCGGGGTGGGAGGCCTTGGATATCTGGCGCCCGCGACAGGGTTCAATGATGAAGGTGCGAGCGTCCCAGCAGCGCGCTCGCGCCTCCTTGCCGCCGCATGCATGGGAATCAGCCGGCGTCGATCGCACGGCCGCTGCCTGCGTACACGAAGGAGACGCGCGCGCGCGCGCGGTTCCTCCGAGGGACCGGATAAAGTCCCGCGGCACCTTCTCACGTATTCCCTACGCGTGGCCAGTCAAGCCGAAGATGTTCGGCTACGACCGCACGCCGACACAGCCGAGCGATCACGACACCGCCGCGCCTTTCGCTCTCACGCCGCCGGAGCATCAACGGTCTCGCATAAACACGCGGCCCGTTCAGCAGGTGCTCGTCCCTCTCTTTGCGTGCGGGCGCGCTGAGAGGGAAGCCTCCTCTCTCCGCAACGACGACGAGTCCGTGTTCGCGGCTCCGGCGGGAACCACGTGAGAGTTGAATATACCACACATGACGACTCCGCACATCATCGTGACACGCCACCCTAACCATGGCTAAGCCGAAACACTATACGCAAGGTTATAGAGCGAAAACATAACCGCATGTCGTGTTTGCTCTAAAATTGATTTCAGCAGCAATATACTTCCAAGGGCCTGCCGTTTTGCTACCTACTTTTGCCGATGTTCGAATGATGCGGCCGGCCGCTCAGGCTTCGGGTGGAACCTGACTTTCTCAGTCAGCAACAACGCGTAACCGTGGTGCACAAACGGTTGTCAAGGGCAATACCAATGTTTACGACTTACTCGCAGAATGCTCAAACCACATAAGCTAAGCCGACCCTCGTGTCTTTGTCTCCAACACATTGTAAACGAAGTGATTATTTCTTTGCGAGCCTTTGTCTACAAAACACCGTAAAAGAAAATGTAACTACCGCAAATACTCGTGTAAGGGCTGCACCTTTTTTTTTTTTCGCAGTCTTGACGAGGAGTGGGTCTTTCCGGGGGTGGCCATTGCAGTCTAATTTTTCTAGCCGTGAGCAACAGTCTTGATTTTTGTTTTGTGCAAAACAAGCGATGCCGGTTTTCGATGCCGGTTGTTTGCATTATTTTCGCCAAACGCACCATAAATATTCGACAAGGCTTAAATATATCCACGTGTACGCAGCATCTTAGTCACAAGAAATTTCGATAACCTGTACAATGACAGCGTTCACACGAAATGTCAAAACGTTATTGTCTGCATTACAAATTCGATAGAAGAATCGCGGTACGCTTCACGACACAGCTATGATTACGCCATATGTCCGTGGATGAATGAGTTCATACTTGCTCTACTGGAGAGGAAAGATTACTACTATAATAAATTAAAACATAACAAAACTAACAACTACTACAAAAGCGAGTTTAAATTTTTTTGAAACAAATCAGTTATGCTAATTCGCCAATCAAAGAGGGTATACTATACGAACTTGATTAAACGACTAAATGACAATGGAAGGCAAATATGGAAAATAGTAAGAGATGTAGTAGGATTACAGGATAAGCAATATGTTACTCCCGAAAATTCGTCCCCTCAAATTGCTAATGACTTCAATGATTATTTCTCAAAAATTGGTGACAATATATCTAAGCAGTCTGTACTTTCAATTCCCACAACCAGGATCCAGAGAAGCGTCGACAGGGATTTTTCGTTTGGTGAAATAACTCTTGAGGAAATAAAAAGTATCGTAGGCAAATTATTGGCTAATAAGGCACCCGGACTTGACGGTGTTCAAGTTAAGATAGTGAAAAACAATATTGATGTCTTATGTGTGCCCCTTTGTCACGTGTTTAACCATGCGATAATTAGTAATGTTTACCCAAATATACTGAAAGTGCCAAAGGTTATCCCTGTGTACAAAACTGGTGATCCGGGCCATACGAGTAGTTATAGACCTATTTCAATTCTTAGTGTAGTTAAAACACTATTCGAAAAGCTCATTGTGCTGCAGTTAAATGCATTTCTTGTAAGCAATAATGTTATCTGCCCGCAGCAGCATGGCTTTGTTGCAGGTAGATCTACATCAACCGCAGTTTTAACACTTTCGCAATCGCTTAACTGTGCTCTTAACAAGAATAACATTGCTGTGTCAATCTTTCTTGATATAAGAAAGGCGTTCGATACAATCTGTCACCCCATACTGCTAGAAAAACTGGAATCTTATGGTATCGTCGGAAACGCGCTTAAATTCATCCACGGCTACTTTAAGGCACGAAGGCAACAAGTGGTAATTAACAAACATCATTCTGCTTTCACCGATATCGTATGCGGTGTACCGCAAGGATCTGTTTTAGGCCCTATTCTGTTTTCATTATACATAAATGATTTACCGGGCGCACTTAACCTGTGAAAAGTTTTGATGTATGCTGACGACACCGCGTTAGTTTACTCAGAGGACTCGTTCTCGTCATTAAAAGACATTATATCTGGTGAACTGCTAAATGTAGCTAAATGGTTTTCAGAAAATAGACTAGCGCTAAATAGTGATAAAACTAAGTATATCATATTTCACTCTAACAGGAAAATACTAGACTACAGTGAGTTCACTTTGACTCTAGCGAACCGAACTCTGCATTGTGTTGATTCATTTAAATATTTAGGTGTTACTTTAGACAATCACTTGCACTGGAGAGAACAAATTAGCGTTGTCTGTAGAAAACTCGCTTTCAGTTGTTACACACTCGCCCGTGCACGGCAATATTTTCCTCGTTCTTTGCTTCGTTGCATGTACTTTTCTTTGTTTCATACCCACATGAACTGTGGTTGTGAAATATGGGGCCTAACATATAAAACTTACTTAACACCTATAGCGCAGTTGCAAAAACGCGCCCTAAGAATAATAACATTTTCCTCTGTTCATCACCCAAGTAGCGTCCTGTTTCTGACCTTCGTATTCTTTCTTTCACGACGTTAAGAAATTATAAGATCACTTGTTTAGTTCACAAAATACTCAACACCAACTTTTCCTTGCCCTACACCATATTTAACTTCCAACGTGCAAACACCAGGCAAGCAACTAACTTTAACTCAAACCTTCCTTATTGCAGCAATGTATACGGTGAGCGATTATTAGAGTTCTTTGGCGCTATAACTTGGAACTCTGTGCCTGTGGAAATAAGAGTAACCAGAAATTTTGATCTCGTATGTAAACGCTTCTTCTTGTCTAGCCAAACGTAATAGTTCTTCCTTAAAAAAAGTACTTGTTCAAGTAAATAATGTTCCTACTCATTGAGCAGATGTATTTGGCTGACCTGTATACGTACTTTTGTGTATTGGACCAGCTACTAGCCACATAGGCTATTGATCGAACTATTTTTGTACGCATTCCTTGACTTGTTTAAATAAAGCTAACTTTTTGATTGATTGATTGATTGATTGATTGATTGATTGATTGATTGATTGATTGATTGATTGATTGATTGATTGATTGATTGATTGATTGATAACGAACATATTTGTTCACACAAGCACGCCACGCAGCTGGTGCCTGTCTATAGTCCTCATGACTGTCGCTGTCACCGCATCTCAGATTCGCTTCGGTAGCACACTCATGAATACAATCTTCCTCAGTGCCCTCCATGACGTTAGATATGACCGTGACGTCATAGCTTCTTAGAACGATGTCCGAAGACCGTGAACACCACGCGCTCAGAATCCAAGAACATGCGCGCAACCTGCAACTCTCCCTCCAGTCTTCAAATTGTTTATTTCAACATTTCTTTTTTCAAATGTTGGGCTGCCAAGTTGAGGATACGGCCCTTACATGAGTGTCGCCTTAGTCGAGCATATACTTTTACGTTTCAACAACGCAAAAGCGTTAAATGGACGTCTGCCACAAGGCAAACACCCGCCCATCCATCAGCGCCTATCCAGACGTCAGCGTAGCGTGAGCATCGACTATTGACAGGTCCCAAAAAAGGCCACAGCCCCACCATTATCTGGCAGCCTGAGCTAAGGATGAAAGGGGGGCCCCATCCAATGCTACCAAACAATGACGGCGACCTGTGATTCACAGTTATTTAAACATCTCCAGGCTTGGAGTGGCGCCTCACACCGGTTAGAACGCCGAGAACCAGTGGGGCTATACTAACCTAATTAGGAACGCCCACTAAGCTTCAACAAAGGCACTCCCTCACCGGAACGGGAATTGGCTTCCCTGGTGCAGTATTCGGCCACAACCTCCCTTATGATTTCTACGATTAACCCTTGGCCCTCAGCCTCCAGCAGCTGCGAAGCGCTTGACCAAGGCAGCAGTCAGGCCTGTAACGCAACAGAGGGTGCTAAGAATCTCTGGACCGGGACAGGCCGCCGATGGAAATTGACCCTTGAAACCTTTACCACCCGAACTCTTTCGAGTGAGGCTAATTTAGCAGGACACTTTGAGGCGCTATAAGGCATTGTTTGGGATATCATTGGTCTTAGTGAGGTTAGATGAGCTGTTGAGGCTTATAACAGTGCTGACTAACGGCCACGTCCTCTGCCATAGAGGACTCCCAGATATGAAGTTATAATACGGGTTACGATTCCTAATACATAAGGACATAGCGGGCAACGTTGACGAATTCTACAGCATTAATGAGAGGGTAGCAGTAGTCGTAGTAAAACTTAAGAGGTATAGATTAAAGGCAGTACAAGCCTACGCTCCTACATCCAGTCACGGTGATGAGGAAGTAGGTCAGTTTTATGAAGATGTTGAATAAGCGATGAGAAAAGAGCAAAATCAGTATACTGTAGTAATGGGCGACTTCAATGCAAAAGTGGGGAAAAGGCAGGCTGGTGAACAAACAATTGGCAACTACGGCGTCGGTTTTAGAAATACTAGAGGAGAGATGTTGACAGAATTCACGGAAAGGGATAAGCTGCGAGTAATGAACACCTTCGTCAGAAAGCGTAGCAACAAAAAGTGGACCTGGAAAATCCCTAATGGCGAAACAAGGAATGAAATCGATTTCATACTTTCTGCTGATCCCAGCATAGTGCAGGACGTAGACGTGTTAGGAAGGGTAAAGTGCAGTGATCATAATTTAGTGAGGTCTAGGATTCACCTGAATTTGACGAGAAAAAGAGCAAAATTGGTCAAGAAGAAACAGCCCAACCTAGACGCAGTAAAGATAAAAGCGGACTAATTCAGGTTGGCACTTGCAAACAAATATGCAGCCTTAGAACAGCGAGATGTAGATGACATAGAGGTAATGAATGAAGCCGTAACTAGGCTGGCTTGAGAAGCAGCAACTGAAGTGGGAGGCAACGCACCAAGCTAACCAGAAGGTAAGCTCTCCCAAGCAACGAAGGACCTAATAAAAAATGTGAGAAGTTAGAAGTGAGAAATCAGTGAGAAGAACACTAAGCATAAGACAAGCCAAGGCGTATGCACTGAAAGATTAGCAGGAAAATATGATCAGCAGTTTCGAAGATATAGTAAAAGCAGCGGAAGAATTCTATACTGACCTGTACAATGCCCAGAGCAACCAGGCTACCTCTATTGAAAGCAGCAATGAACAGGTTATAAAGGCTCCTTCTATAACTTGCGATTAAATTTGAAGGGCCTTAGAAAACATGAAACGAGGAAAGGCGGCAGGAAAAGATGGAATAACAGTCGATTTAATCAAAGATGGAGGCGACGTACATCATGCTTGAAAAGCTTGCGGCCCTTTATACGAAATGTCTCACTACTTCAAGGGTCCCGGAGAACTGCAAGAATGCCAACATTATACAAATCCACAAAAAGGGAGACATTAAAGAATTGAAAAATTATATGCCCATTAGCTTACTTCCAGTATTGCATAAAATATTCACCAAGCTTACTTCCAGTATTGTATAAAATATTCACCAAGATAATTTCCGATAGAATAGGAACAGCACTTGACTTCAGTAAACCAGGAGAACCGGCTGGCTTCTAGAAGGGATACTGTACAATGGATGACATCCATGTAATCAATCAGGTAATCGAGAAATATGCAGAGTGCAATCAGCCTCTCTACATGGCTTTCATAGATTACGAAAAGGCATTTGATTCAGTAGAGATACCAGCAGTCATAGAGGCATTACGTAATCAAGAAGCACAGGATGCTTACGTAAATATCTTGGAAAATATCTACAAAGATTCCACAGCTGTCTTGATTCTCCGCGAGAAAAGTAGGAAGAAAGTAGGACCTATAAAGAAAGGGGTCCGACAAGAAGACACAATCTCTTCAATGTTATGCACTGCGTGCTTGGACGAAGTATTCAAGCCATTAAATTCGCACGGCTTAGCAGTAAGGATCAACGGCGAATATCTCAGCAACCATCGGTTTGCAGATGACATCGTCCTATTCAGCAACACTGGGGACGAATTACAACAAATGATTGACGACCTTAACAGAGAGCGTGTAAAAGTGGGGTAGAAGATTAATATGCAGAAAAGAAAGATAATGATCAGTAGCCTGGCAAAGGAACAAGAGTTGAGGATCCCCAGTCAGCCTCTAGAGTCTGCGAAAGAACACGTTTACCTAAGTCAAATATTCACAGGGGACCCTGATCATGCGCAGGAAATTTACAGACGAATAAAATTTGGTTAGAGCGCATGCGGCAGCCCCCCCCCCCCCATACTCAGATCCCTTACTGGAAGCTTACCATTATCACTAAAAAGAAAGGTGTACAATCAGTGCATTCTACCGGTACTAACATATGGGGCAGAAACTTGGAGACTGACAAAGAAGCTTGAAAACAAGTTAAGGACCGCTCAACGAGCGATGGACCGAAGAATGATAGGCGTAACGTTAAGAGACAGGAAGAGAGCGGTGGTGGATCATAGAGCAAATGGCGATGGCCGATATTCTAATTGACATTAAGAGAAAACAATGGAGCAGGGCAGGCCACTTAATGCGTAGGACCATTACAGTTACAGAATGGGTGCCAGAGAAGGGAAACGCAGTCGAGGACGGCAAAAGACTTGGTGGGGTGATTAAATTAAGAAATTCGCAGGCGCAAGTTGGAATCGGTTGGCGCAGCGCAGGGGTAATTGTAGATCGGAGGGAGAGGCCTTCGTCCTTGCAGTGGACTTAAAGTAGTAGTTGTTGTTGTTGCTGTTGTTGTTGTTGATTACGACGACGACGACGACGACGACGACGACGACGACGATGATGATGATGATGATGATGATGATGATGATGATGATGATGATGATGATGATGATGATACGTTTGCCACGAGGAAAACAGCCACCCCTCCATCAGTACCTATCCAGAGGTCAACGCAGCGTGGACACCGACACTGACGGGTCCACAAAATTCCACCAACCCCATCATTACCTGACAGCCTGAACTAAGCATGAAGGGGGGGGGGGGGGGTCCAATGCTACCAAACAACAACGGCGACCTTGGATTGGCAGGTTCCGCATATTCCAAACCATCTGGCTTCGGAGGTGGGGTTACTGCGGAGTGTTGCGAGCATGGGCGTGGTATCGCAACGGATCCGACAATTGTGATTTTCCTGCCGGACAGTCTTCAGATTCCCTAGTCGACTCGCCTAGGGAAGACGAAGGTATCAAAAGCGGAGACTTTTCGAGCAGTGGGACAGAGGGTCCTGATGTGAACTCGGACATTTAACTGGCTTCTGCACGGAGCGGGCTTCCGCAATGCAACTAAGATAAATAAACCCCTTTTCCGTCATTCTTACAACCTATGGAATCCTGACCACGGCGGCCGCATTTCGATGGAGGCGAAATGCGAAAACACCCGTGTACTTAGATTTAGGTGCACGTTAAAGAGCCCCGGATGGTCGAAATATCCGGAGTTCCCCACTACGACGTGCCTCATGATCAGAAAGTGGTTTTGGCACGTAAAACCCCATGATTTTTTATTCATACAACCAGACGTAGCTGTCGATGGGCTTGGTGGATTCCTTGCCCGAACGCCACCGGCCCTAAGCCGCAACATTACGGTAAATACTACCGCAGTATGCAGTTACCATGTGTAATGAAATAACTACCGTAAAATATTTTTCTTCGCGCGCGCGCGTGTGTTTGAGTTTGTGTGTGCGTGCGTGTGTGGATATGTGTGCGTGTGTGGATATGTGTGCGTGTGCGAGTTTGTGTGCGTATGCGTGCGTGTGTGTGTGCGCTTGTGTGTGCGTGCGTGTGTGAGTTTTTGTGTCTGTGTGTGTTTGAGTTTGTGTGTGTGTGTGTGTGCGTGTGTGTCTGTGATTCTGTGTGTGTGCGTGTGGGCGCGTCTGTCTGTAGTTAGCAATAAACCGCGTCTGCGCAGGCCGGCGGCGCGACTGGAGTGTTCAGGAACAGCACTCGCGTGATTTCATTCGCACAGTGCTTCCCTCGCAGGGTTAACGCGCTCGGAAATTACGTACGTCTCTCACGCCATTTCAACCGTGGAAAATATAGGAAAGAAATTCGTTCATGCACTTTTTGCTTCATCGCGATGAACCAACCTTACGTAGTACTCCATTCTTGAGAGTCGTGGAGGTTTTATGAGGCGCACCGCGCGAAGCATGGGATCAAGACATGCGGAAAAACTCATTAGTCAATCAGAATTGGTTTGAATAAGAGTAGCACGTTTTTTTTGTGTGTGTGTGTTCGCGTTCCTTCTATTTTATTTATTCTGTTTCCGTTTTATTTTCTGCGCAGAGCAACACGTCTATATGTACTACTCTCCAGTACGCGTCAGTGTATAAAGGCTCCCTGCGCTTACGCGTAACGATAGTGCGCTCGGGAGCAGCACACATGCCCTTTAAACGGAAATTTGTTTTTCTTACGCTCGAAAACAAGCTAAACAAGCTAGAACGGCAAGCGGAAGGCGCTGAGAGCGGCGCGAAGGAAAAACCATAGAGCGATGCCAAATTAGGTCATTTTCATTTTTTTTTTTTGTTCCGTTCTCCTCGAAGTAAGCAGAAAGACGCACCGTATACACACGAATACGAGCTACGGGAGTATCGCTGAACAGCGGTAAGCGAGGAACTTCCGCAAAAACGGGGAATACAAACGCGGAGGTCGGTGGCGAGAGAGAAGGACGAAGGCGATGAGCTGAGCTCTGAAAGCAAGCAAATAAAATCCCCGCTGTCGACTGTCGGCCGCGCAACGACGCAGACCGCGATGATGTGTAGCGTAGAGAGAGCGAGAGGTGGTGGTCGCTCGGGTGAGGCGAGGGAATGCACCGAGGAAAAAAAAAAAAAGCGAGGGAAACCGTCGAACGGGAATCAAGGTCAGGCGAGAGGGCCGGACGCCCCGGGACGAAACCCAAGAACCTGCGGCGGGTATCATGGGAATACGGGAATATCCGGCGGGCTTCCTTCCTGTGCAGGGCCCAGCTTCCGTCCCACTTTGCGGTCATCGCCGCAGGCCATCGGGCCGCGAGCTAGGAGACGACGCGAAAAAGCGAATGCGAGCTGGCGCGCGCGGAGTTCCGAGGGCGAGCCCCGCACCCTCCGCCCTCGGATTCGGCGCCGCGCGGCGAGACATTTGCCATGTATGGTGTAGAAACACTACGCCACGCACGCTGGTCTCATTTTGCTTCCTTCTACTTAAACACGTTAGCGGCGTGTAACAGCGGCAGCGCGACATCGATCGTAGCGAAAGCACCCGGTGTGTCACTTCGGTCGCCGCCCGCTGTTCGGCTGACCCAGAACTACAAGAAAGCGCGACACTGGTTGAAGATCGTAAACATTGCGTCGAAATGTGCTGCCCCCACACATGTTTTTTTTTTTCTTCTTTTACTTGATAAGTCACCCGTGGCAGATAGCGCAGCTCCGCGTCTACAGGTAGATTACTTCAAGAGGTGGGCATTACTTACAGACAAGTTGCGAAGTTCGTGTAATTAACAAAGTTCATGTCACTAATGGTCTTGTTAAAATTATTCGCTTCAGGCTGCGTATTGCGATTGTGGAATTGGATCGGGGGATCCTCAGTTCATATTCGCTGAGCAGAAATACCGAGGTTAATGTGTCTTTTAAGATGAGCTAGGGCAGCTACATGGGCTTTTGGTATGGCGTATTCTACTTTGTGGTAGCGCAATCTGAACAACATGGGCACAGAAAGGCATTTTGCACAAACACACAGCGCCAATTCAAGAAAAGATTATTTCCAGTTCTCGTTCCTTTCAAGGTACCCGCCTTCGAAATGTCCAGCCACGCGGCATTCCATTCCATTTGCATACTAGCATTTGTATTCCAATCCATTTGCATACTAGTTAGGCTTGTTCCGAACTGCAAAAGTAAGTCTTTTTGTGAAGCTGCCACTAGAACTCCGATGCATTTCTTAGAACGTTTCGGGGACGGATTTCTCGTAACGGGAGTATAGTAGCAAGTGGTTGTGTGTGTGACTTTAAAATGAAAGAAAGAAGTTACTGCCGAATGCACTCTCTCTAGCTACGACATTTGACACCTGAGTGGTTATCAGCAGGAGGGGGATGTCAAATGGGGGTGGGGGATTGTGTGGGGGGGAAAGTTAACTATTTACACATTACACAATGTCGTAATATACATAAATAAGTATATGAATCCCTTGCACTATAGGCGTCGACGGACGCAAACCTTCGTTGATGTCGACGATTGTGTTAATGATACATGTGTTGGCATTGTGCGACGTCCCTTTAGTGCAGATGCTATGTAACGTTATACTAATGTAATGCATATGATGACAGTCTTGTATTGCAGCAATACAAGAGGATGGATTATGCCGACTTTTTTTCTTTTTTCAATGATGTAAATGATCATAACTGATGCGTAATCGAGCATATACCGAGGTGGTTTTGGCTTCGCGGGGCAAGCAGAATTACAACTGGAAAGGTGCGTACTGAGCAGTACGACACGTAACGTCCGATATTTAACGCGTAAGTACCCCTCGCAAAGAAACAATCACTTGTACCTCCCAATCAAGACGCTGGTAAATGTCATTAGCGGTTGCACTGAACATTCTGCTAATTCCAACAACTACACGAAGACTAAAGAAAGCTTTGATTTAGAAGCAGTGCTTCGCGCACAACGCTGCGAGTTTCAGGGAAAGGATGACGTGATTGCAGTCACACCCGCCGTGGTTGCTCAGTGGCTATGGTGTTAGGATGCTGAGCACGAAGTCGCGGGATCGAATCCCGGCCACGGCGGCCGCATTTCGATGGGGGCGAAATGCGAAAACACCCGTGTACTTAGATTTAGGTGCACGTTAAAGAACCCCAGGCCGTCGAAATTTCCGGAGTCCACCACTACGGCGTGCCTCATAATCAGAGAGTGGTTTTGGCACCTAAAACCCCATAATTTTAAAAATCGCAGTCACGTGTGCTCAAGCGAACGTGAGCGTGCGCGCGCGCAGCCGTC
Organism: Dermacentor variabilis; assembly: GCF_050947875.1. Classification (NCBI taxonomy): domain Eukaryota; kingdom Metazoa; phylum Arthropoda; class Arachnida; order Ixodida; family Ixodidae; genus Dermacentor; species Dermacentor variabilis. The sequence goes on from NC_134568.1 coordinate 46,906,269, forward strand.
GGCGGTAGCACGAGACCACGGGAGATCCAGTGCGCAGATCTTCTGGAAGCACACCGTCAAAAGCCTCGGCTGAGGAAGCCTATACATGTGGTACACGTGTAGCGTGAAATTTTATGCGTTGAAACCCTGAGCATGGCAATAACCCTGATCCACGCACTCGACCCGCGCCACAGGGTCACGGCGCATCTCGAGCGCCGCCCACACGATGGGCACTATGCAGCGCTGGTCTTTCGACCGCCTTCACATGCCACCACCAAGACACAGGCTGGACTCTCAGCCAGCGCGTGCGGCGCACCTCGGCAGCCCATAACACACACACAGACGCGACACACACATAACAGCAACACCACGCACACCACTAACATAAACATCGCATTTCACAACACCTACGCCGTTTGTGAATCAGAAATGTGACCAGCAGCAACCTGCGGGAAATAGAGCAACGCGCTGTGTCGCCAGCAAAAGCGAATGGCTGAATGTGGCGAGCACTGTAACTACTGTGGACGGTGTTGGCACTTCTTTTTTTTTTTTTGGTTAGGGGCCTACATGCAAGAACTTGCATCCATGGCAGCGTTCCTCAAAGTGCGGCTCGCGCGCCCCAAATGGGTCATCGAGGGTCCAAGTATATGTACATTCTGCTTGGCGGAAGAGATATGAACTCTAAGACTCGGTAGCGATAGTATTTAACCGTAACTGTGGAACTAGGGTTCAGCAGGTATGGTTGTGTCAAGAAAGAAAATCTATGTTTCTCATTAAAATACACGATTAAATCAATACTTATTGAAAGAAGCATTACCATGTATTTTAACAGCATTTCAACACTGTTTATTCAGCAGTGATATATATATATATATATATATATATATATATATATATATATATATATATATATATATATATATATATATATATATATATATATATATATATATATACAGTGGACTCTCGTTAAACGGAACCTCAAGGGACCGGGAAAATATGTTCCGCTTATCAGGAGTTTCGTTTAGACAGAGAAGGTTCAGGATTTCGCAATCCGTTCCAGACTGCTTGGTCCCGACGAGGCAGGCGTGCGCGCAATTGGCAGTCTCCGCTGAAGCGGATCTCAGATGCAAAATCTACGTATTAAAGAGGACGGTACGCTATGGGCACAAATATTATTGCACAAAAGCGGTAAGCAATGAACTTTTTTTCAGAGCACTACTAAAATTAAAAACAAAAAAGTAATCTCAATACTCCACTTATTCCGCGGAAATCAGTGGGAACTGCGATTTATTGGCTTGTGAAAAAGGACTTTATGTTTGCTTGTTTGCGCTCTCGCAACCGTTTTCTTTGAATGGCACCACTCATACTAGACAGGCTGCTCAAAAACAGCTCAGAACCTTCTTCTCGTTGGAAGAAACTCCTCAGCATTTGGACTGCCGATTCCGCCTGCGCAGGTGTCACCACAGGATCAGAGTCGGCAGTCTCGTGTTCGACTTCTTCATCCTCGTCTTCGCTTTCATCGGGGGGACAGACATCAGCTACAATGCTCTCCACGGTGTTTTCCGGACATGTTGCCACATCACTGTCAATTTGAACATACTCATCAAATTGAATGCCCATCGCAGCACAATTCACAAGTGGGGAGACAGTGATGCGTACCGCGATGGGGCTCTGCGTGAACGTCAAGTTGCGGTTTCGAGTCGATTTTCGGTTCCGTTAATACGGTGGTCTGAAAAATTCGAGTTCCGATTAACGGGATTTTTTTTACATTGCCTTAATACAAAACCAACCAACTGTGAGGCGTTTGTTTCGTTTAAGCGTTGATTCCGTTTAACCGATTTCCGTTTATCGAGATTCTACTATATATATATATATATATATATATATATATATATATATATATATATTGGTACTAAAAAGATAAATACCCCGGAAAGTGGATGGGAAAACGGAGCCGTGATAGCTCAATTGGTAAGAGCATCGCATGCGTAATGCGAAGATGTGGACTCGCATCCCAGCGGCGGCCAGTTATTTTTTCATCCACTTTCATTTACATTAATTTATAATTTCTTTAATTTGATTAGTAAGTACAAGTAATCTTCCCTATGTTGTCCGCGGTGTCTTTGGTTATTGGCTTCTTATGATATGATTAATAAAGATCGAGCACCTCAGTTCCCTTTCTTCAGGTTCATATATATATATATATATAAATATATATATATATATATATATATATATATATATATATATATATATTACTCCTGAGCTAATGCTTATTATGTACAGTGCTATATTAGTTTATTAGCTTATATCTATAGTTACGACTAAAATGGGTCACGTGCAGGAAAGGTTTGAGAAAAAACAATATATAGGCTTCTTAGCCTTAGCTTCTTGGCAATGGGCACTGGGCCACCGCAGCGGGTAGCGTCGTCGTTCGCATTTCGTTTAAGGTGTATACTATGTCTATTACACACGAAGCAGTCAATGTACGATTACAGTATAGCATGCACACACAGAAAGAAGTCATTGGAAATAAGTAACGAAAGGGTATACGCTGGTGCCATTATGCACCGTAGCAGTAATAGCAAAAAGAGCTCAGTATGCACTGTAACCAGTATCTACACTGGTTGCCGCTTTCATGGAATGTATAACACATCTATTTCTGTTATACACAATTCAGTACCTGTAGAAACAGTTGGGCGTTCGCTTAAAAGAAGGAGCTGGTCACAATACAGGCGGCTTACGAAAAAAACTGCTTTCATTAAAATTTTCAGGACTCATTAAACTGGTTCAACTGATCCATATCGTTTGCCCACAACTATATTGCACCGAGACGATTTCTACTCAACTTCTGTACCGTGGTCAATGCTTTCCTTCGCACGCATTAACGATGATAGCCTTTATTGAACTCGCAACCTCGGTTTTGTGCCGCCAGGAACTCGTGCCCGCATGCTTTTACCTAACTGCCATCTACGATTTGCCACCGCTGCGGCGATCGTCTTGTCATCCAGCCGATGGCTGCTGCATGTGAGGTCCAAAAGTCGGCCAAATGAGGAAACTCTCATACGAAGAAAACGATCTTAAGAAAAGCTTTGTGGATTCGGGAGCCCATTGCCAATATTAAATCGGAAGCCATAAGAAAAGTTGCCCACAGTGCCCCTCGAACCATTTACTTCGTTGGTCGAAACGGGCGCTCGTAGCGAACCAGTGCCAAAGTGCGAGCTGCGCTGCATTATGCGCGTATACAGCAGTGTGAAAGCTGCAGGGGGCGAATAAGGAACGTACTCCTGATGCGCGAGATCGTAATAGCATTGTGTGGACAATTTACGGTGGTGAAATACTATCTGCCCGTGTTTAATGAGGAAGATATGTTGCATGCAGTTATTTAATTCTTCTACTTGGGGTACTAGCTGTGTAGTGACACTGTCTAATGATGCTTAGCAATATTTACATGTTCGATTTAAAAGCTGACTAAGACAGCAAAGAAGAAGGCAAGGATAATTCTTTGAAGATCGAAGAAAGAGTTACACACAGAAAGAGAGAGAGAGAGATAAAACTTTATTTGGTCCATTAAGGGTTTAGCGTTCGGTCTTCGTCTTCATCGCTGCAGACGCTTGACCTTCTTACACAGAAAAATTTTCACTCGTGAGCCAGCCAGGCTTGCACGTAATCTTACTTGTAATCAATTACTTGTGATCGATTACGTTTTTAGTAATTTCGTAATTTAACGATCACTTTGTTTTCTCGGTAACCCTCACTGTAAATCAATTATTTTTTTTTATGTAACCCGTTTCCTTTCTGAGGAAACAAGCTATTACAGGCGACACAGTCTTGTGCACTTAAATTTTGTTGGAACCAGAGTTCCAAAGGGATGAAAACATGTGCATAGGTTACGTCCTTCCCACAATCACCGGGCAGCAGCTACGCCTGGATCACCCGAACATGGAAGGCTTGCAGATTTGCACACTTCCCCCGGAAGTCCGAACGCGGAGCTTTTCTTTTTTGATACGTTCTTCTCCCTCTTTCCTCGAAGCGTTTATAGGAGGCCTTCATAGGCGGTAAGAGCTGCCGCTCAATCCTTCTTCGCTTTGTGCAGTCTCGGACTCCTCTAACAAAAAGAAAAAAAAAAGAACGAGGGAAGGTAACCGAATAAAATTTTGAAAATCAATTCCTAGTGAATAATAAAAGAAAACCATCGGTATGGTTAAGAGGACGCATTGAAAGAGCTAGGTCAGCTTGTTCTACTTACTGTATTTGTGTCGTGTCAATAAATGTGGGGCGCATAGTAACGTTCAAGTAATCGATCACTTTGTAGCACTTGCTCAATTACTTTCATGGGCAGTAATTATTAACCGTAATCAATTACATTTCTTGAAAGAAGTCGTTGTAATTGTAATTGGTTACTGTTTTCCTGTAACTTGTACAAGTCTGGATTCAGCCAGCGTAGCTTTGCCAAAAAATGGGCTAATTGCATTTAATGTGCTTGTGCACTACAATGAACGTGCCTCTGTACACGTATATGTGACATCGTCAACTAACTAGGTTTTAATTTTTTAAGGGTAGATGAATATCTGGGGCCTGAAGATCTCGTTTGTGCGTGTTAA